>NW_005353789.1:5215630-5228908 GCF_000412655.1 Myotis brandtii | reverse complement strand
TCTGGAAAAAAAAAAAAGTGTCAATGGAAAAAAATATCCTCAGGGGACGATTAAAAAGAAAAAATCAAGTTTAGTCCTATCCAGGTGACTCAATTGGTTGAGGTAGAGTCCTATACACCACTCAGGGCACATATCTAGGTTGCCATTTCGATCCCGGGTTGGAATGCATACAGAAGGCAACTGATTGATGTTTCTCTCTCACATTGATGTTTTTTTCTTTTCTCTTTCCCTCCCTCCCTCCCTTCCTCTCTCTCAACATATCCTCAAATGAGTATTAAATTTAAAAAGAAAAGCAAGTTTAAAAACATCAAACAGTATGATTCTAGTTATGTATGTAGTTATGTAAATACATATTGCCCAGAAACAGATAATGGTACTATATATACTATACTACTAACAATCTTGATGACAACCATAAAATTACCCTCTTCAGTATCCTTTTATTTTTCTTTCAAAGAACATATATTATTTCTAAAACAGACATGAAAAAATACAATTTGCAAAGAAGAGTACTATAACATAAATACATAAAATAGATTGAAACCAGGAGACAATACAAGCAAAGATTTTTAAATTGGGGTCCATAAAGCTCAGAAAATCTCTAAATTTGTATAGAAAAAATACATCACTATTTTCACTAACCTCTAATTACAATTTAGTATTTCTCTCAGACCTGGACAACCTACTATAATAATAACAGTGACTGATTTTTGTCACTAACACAAATTAATCTTCATATCACATTATAGTTGTTACAGATATCTCAAAATATCATCTATCTACTAGAGGCCCAGTGTACAAATTTCGTGCACGGGGGGTAGGGGAGGGGGCCCTCAGCCCAGCCTGCACCCTCTCCAATCCAGGACCCCTTGGGGGATGTCCGACTGCCTGTTTAGGCCCTGCTGGCCTAGTCACCCCTCATGCCGGCCTGGTCGCTCCTAACTGCCCCCCACTGGCCTGGTCACCCCTTACTGCCCCTTGCTGCCATCCTGGTTGCCTCTTACTGCCCCCCTGCCAGCCTGGTTGCCCCTAACTGCCCCACCCCCGCCGGCCTGGTAGCTCCCAACTGCCCCCCCTGCTGGCCTGGTAGCACCCAACTGCCCCCTGCTGCTGGCATGGTTGCCCCTCACGGCTCCCCTGCCAGCCTGGTCACCCCACACAGCCTGCTGGTCAGTCATTTGGTCGTCCCTCACTAACCCCCCTGCTGGCCTGGTCGCCCCATGCAGCCTGCTGTTCAGTCGTTTGGTCGTCCCTCACTAACCCCCTGCCAGCCTGGTCGTCCCACACATCCTGCTTGTTCAGTGGTTTGGTTGTCCCTCACTAACCCCCCTGCCAACCTGGTTGTAGGCAGCCATCTTGTGAGGGTGTGAGGGTTCGTTTGCATATTACCTCTTTTATTATATAGGATATCACTACCTCAAATATATATCACTATATATGTCATCTATATGTATCACTATTTCAAAATCACAGTAGTTATTACTCTGCTAAATCCTGTTACTTAAATGCATTAATAGACACATATATTAATATATCACAAATTTGTTTTTAGATATATTCTAGTATTTCAATATAACATCTATTTTCTTTCATTCACTTAAAATCATTACTCTAAAAAGGCTCCAACATCCACCCACATCCATCCATTCATTAAAGGCAGGAAGGGAAACCAATCATGAGGATATTCTAATTATTCGGGAAATAAGTAATTAGGAGATGAATCCAGGCAAAATTAGAAATCATTCCAATTTTAATCAATTTATCTAATACAAAATTCTTAATTTTCTTTCCCAAATTGTCTCCTGGTTTCTCAGTCATCTCTGACTTCTTCCTTCACAATCAATCAGCAAAAGCTTTTTTTTCTATCACATTTGACAGAAATCTATTTCTTGACTTACCATTTCATGTTTTAACTCTTTAAAAAAAAGAGAGAGACTCCCTCCTCCCATTCTGGTCTCCTCAACTCATTCTGCACACCTCAACAAGAATCTTCAATAATTGTTTTCAAAGTACCAACGTGCCCAAAATCACTCAATGTTCCCAATGTCATTAAAAGTAATATTGATACTTATGAAATTCTAGAGACACATTTACAATAACTATTAATCAAAACTATCATATAGGTATGCCCTACAAAATATGATCTAAGACATTATAAAACTCAGGTATTAATAATAGAACCTCAATTTATTGATGTAAAAAAATGCAGCTCTAGAGTTGAACCTAGCTGAACCTAGTAAGAAATTTTAATTCCTTACCCACACATTCAAACCCCTCCATAATAATCATGCTCCAATGTGCCTTATCAGCCTCCTTCCCACTGAAGCTCTGGAAGTTAACTGGAAGTTAACTCAACTTCCCTCTCATCCTTGAATCTAGACTGATACCTTTCTGCTAACTACATATTTGTTGATGTAATTTCTACTGCTTGCAATGCCATTTGATTATTCATTCATTTAACAAGCAATTATTAAGCCCATGATATATAACAAACATTTAGTACATAGTTAAGCCTCTACTATGCATCAAACACTTGAGCTATAAGGGTGAGGTATCTCTGCCCTTATAAACTCTCAGCCCAATGGAAAAACAGAGACATAGATCAGGTAAACACAAGCCAATTTGTAAATGTTATGGAAGAAGAATGCATAGGGTGCTAGGGGAGCACAAAGAAAGAGCATAAAGCAAACAGTGTGTCAGCAAAGTTTCCCAGGGTAGGGAGAACCTGAGGTGAATTATTAAAGAAGTCAGTGAGGTCATAAAATATAAGGTATTGTAGGCACACATAAAGCATAAACCAAGCTATAAGTTTCTCGATATAGCTAGGATAAGGAATATGTTCAAGAGAGAGGAGTAGTAAGTGATAAAACTGGAGAGGTATACAAGGACAAGATCATAAGGAGCCTTACATATAATTCTATGAAATCTCCATTTTATTATAAAAGCAATAAGCAGCAGCAAGTTATCTCAGAAAAGTACACAGGTTTAGGAATTCCAATAACCTAAATCTGAATTCAAGCTCTGACATTTACTTGCTATATGACTTTCAACAAGAATGCCTCTCTAAGCTTCCGTTTCCTCAACTATAAAATAGGAATTAATATCAATTTTGCCAGAATTCTAATAAGTTAATTCATGTAAATCTCCTAGCACAGGAGTCCGCAAACTACAGCTTGGTTTGACAGCAATGAATGGCCTTTACATCTTAGGATTGTTAAAAGAAAAAGAAAAAAACAAAACTACAACTAAAACATAAAGGAGACTATAGAACAGAGATCTTAATGTGATCCAAAAAGCCAAAATATTTACTATATATGGTCCTTTATATAAAAAACAACTTGTCAAGTCCTGCCCTTACACATAATAGGCAACCAAAAAATAGTAACTTATCATTGAAGGATTTTAGATAGGGAATTTAAGCAATGTCCAATGACTTACAGATTTCTCTGGCAACAATGCATGCAAAGGAAAAGAAATTAAATAATGAATGCTGGATTTTGCAATAATCCACTAACTTTCCTAAAGGTGAGGTCAACTTCTACACCTCCTCTCTTTATCCATCCCATAAGGTTACAAACCCGTATGTACCCTGTACTTTATAGCATTTCATGTTCTTTGTTGCTTACCATATTCTGCCTTCACTTGTTTGCTATTTACCCAAAGTTAAATACCCTCTAAGTATAAGTAGTATAGGAGTATTTTAAAGTCAAACATCCTGTTCTAAATATTTGTTTTACCAACACTTAAAACTTTTTAACTTGTATGTCTCCTAATAAGAAGAAACAGTAATAGCTAATATATACAGTGTTTTAGTTTAGTTTTTTTATTACGATGTTTTCTTACATACTATTCTAAGCACTTTATAAGTATTATTTCATTTAATCCTCACAACAACCTCGTAAGATAAGGACTATTATCTATATTACAAATGAGGACACTAAAGCTTGGAGAAGTTATATGAGTTTCCCAAGAGCTAACCAGATATAGAATGAGAATCATACCGTCTCAATTACAGGATTTTCATAAAGATGAATTTATTTTTTAAATTACGTATCAATATTGTTTTGTTGTGACAAACTTACCATTCTAAGGTAAGATGTTAACAAAAGGGGAAAGTGCATGGGAGATATGTAGAAACTGTTGTTCTATATTTTCAATGGTTTTGTAAGGCTAAAACTCCTCTAAAATGAAAAGTCAATTTTTCAAAAATATAGAGAACTTCCTTATCACATAAAGATGCATTCATGAATGGTGTAGGTTGTTGAGGACTCCCAGCTATCCCTTTTTGGACCTAGATAACAGTAGATCCATGAGACTGCACCCACTGAGCCAGAGGAGACTCCACAGTGGTAGGTGCCGCGGGCTTAAAGCCCTGCCCTTAGCAGTTTTCATAAATTTTGTTATTAATAACTCTTACTGAACACAAACAGGAAAAGAGTTGTGACTATAGACACCCACACAAAGACATTTACATGACTTATAGCTGGTCAGCTCTCCTTTACTTCCTTTGCAGCCACATCTCATACCACTCTTCCCTTGATATCATAGGTATCATGCCCTACACCTCACCTCTGTCTTTTCCTTCTGCTTGCAAGACAAATTTAGATTACATAGCTAAAGGGAAGGGTATGGCTTTTAACAGTCCTTGGTACTTAGTAGTTCAATATGGTAGAAAATACCCATATTCTAAAACTTTTTAGTTCCCAGAACCTGGAATACAATAGCTGATAGATAGTAAACACTTAATAACAATTAATATGATAGACATGCTTTTGGTAATTAAAATTCTTGTGTTTCAAGGTTATCATTCTGTACATAATTCACAATATATTATTTCATAAATTTATACAGAGATGAAGACTGCAATAAATATGACCCTAGCAGAACACACCCTGTCTGTCAGTTTTTTTGTTTTGTTTTGTTTAAATATAAACATTAAGATCATTTAACAATGAATATATATGTAAAGATCCCAACAAAGTTGAGACATTAAAGTTGGTATATACGAAGTTTAATCCTACTCTCTCCGCAGTATTTGTAACTCTGATCTATGTTACTTATTTAGGGAATCTAAGTAACTTGGGAAGAGAAGATTATGATTCTAAACTATAAGAGTATAGAGAGAGGTTCTCTCTGCAAAAGATGAATATAAGGAAGATAAAGTATTATGACTTCTATTTTGTCTCACCAATTTTTATTATTAATAAACGAAAATCCAAAATTACTAGGTATCTATTCAGTATGAATGAGTCTCTCACACAGCAAAGTGAACTACTTATTTCTTTGAAGAAAATCAGAAATAAGTTTTTATTGTAATGAGATTTTTTTAAATGACAAAAAAATTAATGAAAAGTAATAATCCTGCTACACAAGAGAATATAAACCAAAATTCTATTACCACTTTCCAACTCTGCCTTAACAGGATAATTCATAACTAAACCCAAAGTTATTTACTTCTGAGACTTATAACATGGACAGAAATAAAATTTTAAAAATATTTATCTAGCCCAGCCAGTGTGGCTCAGTAGTTGAGTACCGACCAATGAATCAGGAGGTCACAGCTCGATTCCCAGGTCAGGGCACATGCTCAGGTTGTGGGCACGATCCTCAGTAGGGGCCATGCAGGAGGCAGCCGATCAATGATTATCTCTCATCATTGATGTTTCTACCCCTCTCTCCCTCTCCCTTCCTCTCTAAAATCAATAAAAATATATTTTTTAAATATTTTATCTAATCAGAATGTAGCTACATGGAAACAGAAAGTTTCAAAAATGAAACAAAGGGTAATAAACACATCAATTGAAACATAACTTTACCTTGTAAAGCAAAATTTCCTAAAAAGAAAGCTATTAAATTTTTCAGAAAACTTACAAAAACAAAACCATTGATACTAAAACATTTTGGGGAAAAAGTCAGATGACTGTCAGGTTCAAAGTAAACATGGAATTCTTCATTAGCCATATTCTCAGTATCTCAAAGGTTTGTTCCCTTCTTTTAAATTCTATGATTAGTACTTCTTTTTTTTTTTTTTTTTTTTGGTATTATTTTCTCTGCCTCCTGTGTTCCCCCTTCCAACCTAGCTATCAAACTAATCAGAACAAAACTCTCCACAGTTTAAGGTTTTCCAAAATAAACAGTCTCCACTACTCAAGAAATCTGAATTATTCAGAAAATCTTCAGTAAAGGATTAAAGACCTGCTATATGTGTGTATGGATCAATGGGAAGACAATTAGAAAGCATTAAAGGAGGAAGGACGGGAGGAAGAACTAGAGAGGGGGGAAAAGAGGGGAGAAAAAAGGAGGGAAAAGCTAGTCTGTCTTTTCCAAACAAATTAAAAGCATTATTATTGCCACTCATTACTGGACATAGCATCTTCACTTTTCTAATTCATATTTCATACTTCCATCAAAACTCAACCCTAATCCCCCTTCATGATAAAGCACTCAACAAACTAGGAATAGAAGGGAACTTCCTCAACATGATGAGGCATCTATGAAAACCCCACAGCTAACATACTTAACAGTGGAAGACTAAAGATGAGGAACAAGACAAAGATATCTGCTCTTGACACGTCTTCCAACAATGTACTAGAGGTTTTAACCCGGACAATTAGGCAAAATTATAGAAAGAAAATGCATTCAGATTGGAAAAGTAAAACTATATTTATTTATAGGTGACATGATCTTTGGTATACAGAAAATCTTATAGAATCCACTAAAAATCCACTAGAACTAATAAAAAGTTTAACAAACCTGCAAGATACAAAATCAATACACAAAAATCAATTGTATTTTATACACTTGCGATAAACCCAAAAATGAAATTAAGAAAACAATTCCATTTACAACAGCATCAAAAGTAATAAAATATTTAAGAATAAATGCAACAAAAGAATTGTAAAACACCTCTGAGAACTACAAAATGTTGTTGAAATAAAGCTCTAAATAAGTGGAAAGATTCCACGTTTGTGAATAGGAAGATTTAATGTTAAGATGGCAATGCTCCTCAAATCAATCTACAGATTACACAACTCCTATCAAAATCCCAGCTGGCTTCTTTGCAGAAATTTACAAGCTAATTCTAAAATTCATATGGAAATAGCCCAGCCAGCATGGCTCAGTGGTTGAGCATTGACCTATGAACTAGGAGGTCACAGTTAATTCCTGGGTCAGGGCACATGCCCGGGTTGCAGGCTCAATTCCCCAATGTGGGCATGCAGGAGGGAGCCGATCAATGATTCTCTCTCATCACTGATGTTTCTATCTCTCTCCCCCTTTCTCTTCCTCTCTGAAATCAATAAAAATATATTTTTGAATTCATATGGAAATACAAGAAACCTCAAATAGCCAAAACAATCTTGAAAAAGAAAAATGTTGGAGGACTCAAGAAATCTGAATTACTCAGAAAATACTTCTTAAATTACAAAGCTATGGTAGTCAAGACAGTACTGGCATAAGGAAAATCATATAATTCAATGGAATAAAACAGAAAGTCCAGAAATAAACCCTCATATTCATGATTAACTTATTTCTAACAAGAGTTACAAGACAATGCTATAGGGAAAGAATAGTCTTTTCAACAAATGGTACTGGGACAACTAAATATCCACATGCAAAGGAATAATGTTAGACTCCCTACATCAGGCCACATACAGAAATTAACTTAAAATAGATCCAAGATCTAAATGTAAAAGTTAAAACTATAAAACACTTAAGACAAAACAGAAGGGTAAATCATTGTGATCTCAGATTAGTAAAGGGTTTTTTTTAAAATATATATTTTATTGATTTTAGACAGGAAGGGAGAGGGAGATAGAAACATCAATGATGAGAGAGAATCATTGACTGGCTGCCTCCTGCACGCCCCGCACTGGGAACCGAGCCCGCATCTCAGGCATGTGCCCTTGGCCGGAATCGAACCTAGGACCCTTCAGTCCGCAGGCTGACGCTCTATCCACTGAGCCAAACCAACTAGGGCTAGTAAAGGGTTTCTTAAATATGACATCAAAAGCACAAACAACAGAAGAAAAAACAAATTAGACTTCATCAAATTTAGAAATTTTTGTTCTTCAAAGGACACTATCAGGGAAGTGAAAAGATAACTCAGTGAATTGAGGGAAATATTTGCAAATCGTATATGTGATGAGGGACTAGTATCTATTAAATATACAAAGGACTCTTGCAACGCAATCACACACAAAAAACAAATTTTCAAATGGTCAAAAGATCTAAATACACATCTCTCAAAAAAAAGATAAACAAATGGCCAATAGGAAATGAAAAAACACTTCAAATCATTAGAGAAATGCAAATCAAAATCACAATGAGATACTACTTAACACCCACTAGGAGAGCTATGATCAAAAAGACAGATAACAAATGTTGGCAAGGATGTAGAGAAACTGGAGCCCAGGCTTATATATATACTGTTGGTGGAGATGTGAAATGGTGAGACAGCTTTGGAAAACAGTCTGGAGTTTAACCATCAAGGAACCATATGATCCAGCATATCCCCAAGATAACTGGAAAACATATGCTCAGAAACTTACATATGCATGTTCATAGCAGAATTATTTACAATAGACAAAAAGTAGAAACAACTCAAATGTTGATCAGCTGGCATATCCATCCAATGGCATATTATACAGCCATAGAAAGAATGAAATACATAACAGAAATGAACCCTGGAAACAAAGTGAAAGAAGCCTGTGATAAAAGACTACATATTAAGATTGCATTTGTATGAAATGTCTAGAAGAGGTAAAATACAGTCAGAAAATAAATAATTGATTACCTAGAAATAAGAGTTTGGGAGAATGAGGAGTAACTTTTAAAGAATACAGGATTTATATTTTAGGTGACTAAAATGTTCTAAAATTGTGGCGATGGCTGCACAAATATGAATACACTAAATACTACTGAGTTATATATTTTAAATGGACTACTTCTATGGTAAGTGAATTATATCTCAAAAAAGCTCTTACCAAAAACCTTTTTCTTTAAGTAGTCTGACCTACCCACCATTCCATTTTGTTACTTCCTCTCAGAATATCTATAAACAGCTTATACTATAGTGACCGGCACTTGTTTATTGTTTTGAAATCACTAAATTGTTTTATCTCCCTTACTCACAAGGGTTTCTTCTACTTCTTTCATACTTCGCTTTAGAACTGAAATACTAATGGGTATAGAATGGGCCCTCAAATAAGGTTTTTAATTCTTAAAATACAACATATTAGAAATATTTACCAGGAAGAAGTTAACCAGACCACTCAAAAATCTTTCTTTGGGAAATATAGACATATATAAAATTTCCCAGATTCCTAACCCAACTCTTCAAAAGAAAATTAAGTATAGGTGGACCAGAGAGCTGAGGTTTCACTTTACAAGAATCCTAGGCAGTGAAAGAATAAATTGTGATTCAATTAGAATTAAAGTTGTTCAGAAATAAAATGCATTTAATGTATTAGAGATTCAATGTTAGTACAGATAAAGAAAGTTGTAGTATTTTCATCATGAAACAGGAGCACAAGTTAATAATTAAGCTTTTGCTGTTTACTTGATTTTGTTGTTCTTTCTGATTAAGGCTAACATATCTTATAATTATAATTACAATGACTTTAAACTTACAAAAACAGCAAAGCAAACAATAAAACATAGTAAGGTCAACCTAAATGATATTTCTTTAAAGTATAAAGTAATAATAACTATAATGCTCTATATATTATATATGCTTTCTCAACAGAAAAAGAAAAAATTCAAAAATGCATTTCCCATAAAATTATACCCCAGAAACTGAAATTCAGAGTCAACTGATTTCAAAGTACAAAGAGAAACAACTCAAAACAGTCAAAATCCAGTACACCACAATGGCAATCAATAACTGGATACTAAAGAAGAAACTCACTAAAGATTATTAAATACAATTACAATGTTGTCTCAGCTTTCTGTATCTTTAAATCACTGATTTCAGTTGGCATTCAAAATCCCCAATGAAGAAAGCTCCTGCTCCTTCCTCCTCCTCCTCTGGCTCTACACCTTCCCTTCTCTTCCCCTTGCCCCAATTTTATTCTTTGAACATGGAAAGCAATTTTTAAGTATTATAATTCATTTTAGACATAATTTCATAGATATGTGCTACCATCTAAAATAACCTCATGAAAAGCCCCAAGCTGTCCACTATGCAGAGACTATATTCTCATCTTCCTTGCATTCAAGTAAGACTCTGTGACAAATTCTCACCAATGAAATGTGGACAGATGTTTGTCACCTTAAGTCTAGGGATTCTAAAGAAATGGTCTGTGGGTAATAGGCAGGGCTAGGAGGCCTTAGGGCAGTGGTTCTCAACTTTGGCTGCACATTAGAATCACCTGGGACTCTTTAAAATCCTGATTTCTGGGCCTCATCCTCCGGAAATTCTGTTTCTTTGTTACTAATGTTGTGGCCTCACCCCATAACAAATGTGAGCAAAATATACACTTATATGTATTAAGCCACTGAAATTCTGGAGTGTCTTTATTACCCCAATTAGCATTACCCAAAGAAATACATGCACAAATTCTGAAGTATTTTAATTCCCTCCAATTAAAGACATTTTATAAGGGATATTTTGGAAAGATTGTTTAAAAGCCCATTTAAGTAACATTTATTGTTAAAATCTAAACAATCTGGCACTTTGATTTCGATGTAATGCAATTCCTTTAGCTTAAACAGTGACAGCATAAGCAGTTCCACTATTAATAACAAATTTCACATGTCTTAATATATTAGTTCAGTATCATCTACTTTCATATTGCTGAGAAAATTTTCCCAAATTAAAAAAGTATGAAGTGCTTTAAATTTTACTAGATTCATAGTATCTAGTAAAAACCAAATACCTAGTTAACAGTAAAATTCTATTTTATTTTTTAAGGTATTAAAAATTACCACTTATATATTTTAAGGTAAGAATTCTTCCTTTAAATATAACTATATGGCAGATGGTTATGGTTGTTGTAAATGCGCACCCATCCATAACACACTCACTTTAAAAACTCATGACATTTTGCATTCTAAGAAAGTTGTCTCCACTACCTTTCACAAAAACCCTTCACAAAGTTATTGAAATTTCTGTGCTTACTAAGTGGTTAGTTTTTTTGTTTTGTTTTGTTTTTTAGCCTAACTGGTTAACTTGGTACTGGTAAATAAGGACATTACAAACTTAACCAATGAAACTTCTACCATATTCTGTTCACCCTGCCTTCACCAAAAAAAACCACAAAAATAATTTATTTAAACTCTGTTGCCTTTGCCTTAAACTCCATGTCATTACTTTTTCCACAATACAATTAAAATTAAAAGGACAGCACATTTACTACTTCACACTGGGTAATAAAAAATATTAAATTATTAAAGTTGATAGAGGATTTTTGCTTTCATTCAGGAAAATATTCCAAGAAGTTTTATTTACCAGAATCAGTCAACATAAACTAAAAGAATTACATAGCAATATTTGTGGCACTTATACTATGTGGACCTACATAGATAAAGTAAACTCTAGTTCTTTGATCCTTTTTAATGCTTGACTGTATGGGAACATGCATGTGCTACAAACTTAATTTTTTTCCCAGGGCTACGTTAACAAGAACTCATAAAAAGAGTAATGAGACAAATCTTTATCATGACTTTAACTAGAGGATTTTAGCTAGATGAGCTAACTAGATACAAATGGCAAGATGGTGGAGTAAAGTAAATCAGCAAATAATTATCCAAATATCATTTATACTTAATTCTGAAATGCATTGTACACCTACTGGCAGATCTCTCTTTAGAGGCCCATTTGAAAATATGAAAAAATATTAAGTAAGACTATATAGTCTCTATAAACAAGTACACAAGGTATTTTAATGAGTCTTATTTCTAGAAAGAAAAGAATTCTAAAATACATTTTAAAAGTTGTTTATATATATACCTTATGCATATCAAAGGACTCTGAAATATTCTATTGCTTTGATTTTTAACTTAGTTACATAATAGTGCTCTCAATAATTAAAAGAGTATTTGTACTTATGTTTTTCAATGCCATAAGGACTGCAGGTGAAGGAACTAATATTTAACTAAGCATCTACTATGTGTCAAACATATGTTACTCATTCTATCCTCAGACAACCTTACTAAAAATGTATTATCTCCTTCTTGCAGTTGAGAGAGACTGAAAGACATTAAGTGCTTTGCCTAAAGCCAAATAGCTGAGAAAAAATGTCACAGTCGGAGTTCTGAAGTCTGTAAAACAAATCTCTGTTCCATTAAACTATGTGTGCTGTTTTTCCAGTAATGGCCACAGAAAACGGCCCTCCACCCCCCTCCACCTCAACCACCATTCTTACCCCCACTTCCCAGTGAACGGCATGGAACATTTCTCTGTAAGTCCAGGTCAGAAAGGACCAATCTCTGGCCATTATACAGAGCAAGCCTGCAAGGGTCGAATCTATATCATGACTTTAACTAGAGGATTTTAGCTAGATGAGCTAACTGGATACAAATGGCAAGATGGTGGAGTGGATAAAGTAAATCAGCAAATAATTATCCAAATACCATTTACACTTAAATCTGAAATGCATTGTACACCTACTGGCAGATCTCTCTTTAGAGGTGCATTTGACTTACACTACTCTCAAAACAGCTTTTCAAGAGCACACTCTAACAACGGGGGCTTAATCTAGGTTTTGGAGACTGCGAGGGTAAGTGTGTTTACGCACAACTATCTTGATTGACAATGAAGACACCTAGAGGTAATAAGGCAGCATCTCCTGAATTTAAAAGGTAGCAGCGTGCTCCCAATGGGCACAAACTGCTCGGCTACGCTGCCGGAACCCAAATCCATCTCAAGAGCCCAAGCTAAACAGGCAGCGGTGAGGATGACAGCTCCAGTAACTTCCTCTTCCTCCCAGGCCGCCTCGGCTCGGCGCGTACCCGCCTTTCCCCCTAGGAGGCAGGATCAAACAATTTCAAATGCACAAAATCCACCCAATCTCGCCAAACCACAGGAAGCTTCCATTTCTTCCCTCGCCTCTCCAAGAAAATGTTTATCTTTAAAAAAAAAATGCATCCATGTTTTATCAACCATGAAGTATTTGCAACGAAAAATGAAAACAGGGACTTAGTCCCTCCACACGGCTAAAGGGATCTCGGCACCGCGTATTCCCGAGGTGACTGCTTTGATTCACTTTCCCCCGAGTCCCACCGCCAGCCAGGGAGCGCGCCCGCAGGCAGTTCCGAAGCCCGACGATGCCTTCGCCG
>NW_005353789.1:5215143-5215430 GCF_000412655.1 Myotis brandtii | reverse complement strand
CACACACACAGACACACCCGGAACCTTTGACAGACCCGGGCCAGCCCGACACACACCCACTCCCGGTGGCTCCGCGGGCCGCCACCCGTCCGCCCAAGTCCCAACTCGCACCCCCACGCACGAGAGCCTTTCTCCCACCTCATCTCCCCGGGGACGCGCTCCTCTTCCCAACACTCGGGAGCCTACTCGGGGGCGCAAAAACACTCGACCTCCTTCCCTGCCTCGGGCCCAGGAGGAGCCACAGCAGCCATTTCCCCGCGGCCGGGGAAACTCACACGCGCGCGCGC
>NW_005353789.1:5214168-5214395 GCF_000412655.1 Myotis brandtii | reverse complement strand
GCTGCTGGCGGGGCCGAGGCTGCCACTCAGAAACGCCAGCTTTCGGTGCCTTCGCTCTCGCTCACACACCCCCGGGGCCGGGGGAGAGGCGTCCGCGCGATACCGGGATTGAGATTAATAACAAGGTGCAGAGAGTGCGAGAAGGAGGGTTGATTGACGTGGAGGGGCTGGCGGGAGTCCGTCACTCCCGGAGCCGTGGGGTGGGGTGAGGGGGAGGAGGCGGGGCT
>NW_005353789.1:5196466-5214019 GCF_000412655.1 Myotis brandtii | reverse complement strand
GTGCGCGCGCGCCGCGGCCAGGGGACTTGCTTGTTTTCTCCTTTACTCTTTGCTGTTTTTTTCCTATTCTCTTTTTTTTTGGCTTGAGTGTCGAGCGGAGCTGGAAAGGCTGGCAGGGTATCAAAAACCCACATCCACAAATGCATGGTGGGGGGAGAGAGAGGCTGGCGAGCCGCCTCCCCCCGTGTTCACGCGTGGACTCGGCGCTGTTTACTGCTTGCTCGCTCGCCAGAGGCTGACAGCAGAGCTGAGCGCGGGTCTGGGTGGCTGAGATGCCAGGTGCGGGGAAGTGACCGAAGGAGATGTTTCCTGACATCGTTGTGGGTGTTTTTTGTTTTTGTTTTTTTACGTGTAATACCTATAGGTGGCACAGCGAAATGTAAATAGAAGAACCTGTGACTCTGAGATAATCCCGTCCTATATGTATTCTAATTCTCCCTTCTCGCGATAGAATTACGTTTCTTTGGCTGCAGAATGAAGACATCAAAATGTAAAATAGAAATATTAATGTTTATTTGATGAATATGACCTTGACATTTTAGTTCCGGGGTTTAATTTTGTTTTTGTGGGTCAGCTCCATTCAGCTGTTACCACCAGCAGTCCAAAACCAAATCATACCAGCTCTAGAGGCAGAAAGAATACTGCTGTTGCGATTTTGCAATCTCTTTCTCAATGCATGCTCCAGGTCACGGGTATATTAGCAGTGTTCAGTGTTGTTTTTCCTACAAGGCTGTTGTTTAGCACACTAAGCACGTTGTGTAGGGTTGCAATTAATCTTAGACCCTATTATAGGTTGCAGAACGTTTTCACCTCCTGGGGAAAATGGTGCGTTAAAAATGCAAATCATCATTTATACAGAACTGATCATCTATTAAAAGAGTTCACCATTGCAGAAGAACAGTTGCACCACTTTCATCTTTGTTACCAGGAAGTGTGAGTGAATGAGTGAAGAAGCCCCTTAAGGGCATAGAAGACCTCAGGCTGTTGTGTTTTCCACCTGTGTTGTTTCCATTTCTCTCCCTAGCAACACCACCCCCATACTGTGTAATAGGCGTCAAAATGGCTTTAATCCTGGAAGAAGTCCCCACTTGTTCCTTCCCGACTATTTTAAGTCTGGGCTGACATATAATGAATAATTATCTTTTGCTTTGTAAGCAACAAAGCCAAACAAGTCACTTCAGGAACCCAGAGTAGTAAACCTGTCTCAATGGCATCTTGCCACAGCATTTCTCCTTGGCACACAAACACTCTTTCCCAAGGAGAAATACTACCAGATGTTGAAGAAAAGAGGGAAATAAACCTGGAAAATATGAATCAGATGATGGGATAGTCTCACAGATTTAAGCTTCTTTGAATACCTATAACTATAGATTCGTAGCTGTTCATTCATATACAATAAACAAGTACCTGTGGAGGGTGTATTATGTTCCAGACTTGCATTGTATTTAGCATCAGAGATACAAAGATAAGGATATGTAGTCTCTATTCTTAAGGAGCTCACAGTCATAGGGGAAGCAGACACATAAACAGGAAATTCTCACAGGACAAACCCGAGATGAAAGTTTGAAAAGTAACACAAAATTAATAGTTACAGAAGATAAGACTGATGGCACTGGCATTTTCACTCGAGCCATATGATATCTGCCACTTTTACAGCAGTGGTGACTGTGAGAGGGGGGAGCCTTTGTGGATGTTAAGTACTAATAAATGGTAAGGCTTACTGGTCCAGAAGCTTAGGTTTATAGAGGGGATGTTCATTGTTGACCTTTAGTTTTTAAATACTAAATGAATCACAATCCATTGAATAATTATAATTGTGACATTCAGAGTTAAGAATAGAAGGTTTTATTATGAAAAGGTCAATTGAATGTAGATTAAATTTAAATAATCTCTACTCTCAAGGATGTTCTCTATGCAATACATAGCAAATGAGTTGACTCACTAAAAACAAAAGGAAAGCAATACTTTTACATATAAATATATCACATTTGCAATGAGATTGAGATTAGAGAAATAATAATTTTCAAATAGTTTTTGGCACTGTGCAAATGCTGAGAAATTAAATCTCCACTGATGTAAAAACAAAACCTCTCCTAAGACTCAATTCAAAAGACATTCCAACAAAGAGTAACACCTTAAACTATTTTTTATAAAAGCAGCTTTCTAGAAGATCAACATTTGCTTTTCATATTTCATAGGAATTTTTTATGTTTGTCAGATATTGCAATTTTTAAGATTAAAAATAAGAAACTATCTCTTTAAAGAAATGATTTATCCAAGTGAAAACTTCTGGCTTAAGTAAGACCTTTTTGACCAAATTGGTTTAATAGCACTGCTGTGTAGGTACAATTTGTTCTGAAACAACACTTATATTTGTTTGTATTATTACAGAACTGGTTGATTCCTTCTGAATTAAAAAAAAAGTACTTCATGTTCTAGCAACCTGTGCATTTTCCAAATTTGCACTTAATATTTGATCTGAGTAAATCTGATCTCTCCATGTTTTTTCTGTTGGTAGCACAGGTAGCTGGATCTATAAGATTGCTTAAAATTATGTTCCTTTGTCTGTTTTCTGAAATTCCTTTGAAAAACTTGCTCAAAAAGCAAAGATTTAAAAAACTTTTAGGAACATTATTACTATTTGATCATCAAATTTTATTTTATTGCTTTCAATATACACTTTTATATTAATAGCTACATAGCTTTTCAAGAAAAGTGTCACATTTAAATTATTCAGTAAGGTATAATTAGTAAAATAATTAAATATAATTTACATGATATTCACTAGTACAACTTTTAAACAAGTATTAATCAAAATGATCTTGAATTTTTACATTCCAAATTTCCTGACAAGGCTTCCAAACGATATTCTACCTTTTACTGAACTAAACTCCTCTCTAACTTCTCATCTTTTATTCATATTATTCCTCTTCCTCTTCCTCCCTATATCCCCATTACTTTATTTCTAATATTTTTTGAGGTACCATTACTGAACTAAACTCCTCTCTAACTTCTCATCTTTTACTCATATTATTCCTCTTCCTCCCTATATCCCCATTACTTTGTTTCTAATATTTTTTGAGGTACCGTTTACCATAGGTATATTTATCCAAGAAAGGTGGCTTCACTCATCGCCTCTGTTCCTTTCCAGGTCCATAAACTCTTTCCATAAACTTCCCTGTTGTTCCTTTCCCTAGAATGACTGAGAGTGACATCAAGGGCCAACTTACTATCATAGCCAAATCTGAACAGTTTTCCAACATTATTAATATTGTGCCATATGATATGTTAGTCCTAGATAAAATGGCTAAGTAGGCCAACTTCATCTTGGTGCCCTCCTGCCTACTCTTTCTGCACTGTCTCAAGTCTCTTGATCCCTGAATATTCAGAATCTCCACCCCAACTCCATCAGCATCAGTACCATTCTTTCTAGTACTTACCTTAATCCAGAATTTTTCTTCTAGGTTAACACACCACCACCATGAATAAATATCTGGTGCTTCAATTTGTCAAGGGCTTGCAGGCATCTGGCATACTATCCATTCAATAAAATCAATTATTTTAATGCTATAACCCAAGGGTCCTTATGGTGACTTTAAAGGTATGCTTCAGAAGCCATCTATTTTACACAGAGGGGACCATATAGGTGGAAAAGCCTCTGTTTCATGTTTTAGATATTGACCATCTTTGTCTGCCTGGTAATTTTCATTTTTCTGTGAACAATGCTCCTTTTCTTTGGGGAAACTATTTCTGCCTAACTTATAAACATGTGATTCTAGTGCCCACTACAGCTCAAGAGAGTCCCCCAACTTCTTGGCTGCAGCATGGGCAATATGCCTCAAGCCACAGCAAGAAAAGTTCTTCTCCAGAGTGTTTTCAGGGAAGAAAGGGGGAAAGTGGTAGTCTGAGACAAGGAGGAAGGAAAAAGGAAGTGCTGAGAGTGGCCAGTGGCTACATACTGCCTTGTATAGCATGAAGCCATCACACACAAGTGAGAAGTGTAGAGAGCAAGTCCTGGTGATGCACCAGTCTCACGTTCCAGTCATCATGGGGTCTAGCTGCACCTTTTCACATAGCATAAATTAACTGGTAAATTCTCTTCAACATCTAATCAGACTTGAGTTAGACCCCAGCAACCAAAACAGCCTGATACATTGTGTTTCTGCATGAAAGTTCTTTCAAAGAAGGCTAACTGCTGCTAAATAAATTTGAAAATCACTGAACTAAACTCCAGAAGGACATAATATCACCGTCTACCAAATATTGAAGGTCGCCTGGTCTTACTTCCTTATTTTCCACATGAGGAACCCAAGACAAAGTGACTTGCTGAACATTATCCAGGCAGTCGGTGGCTAAGTCAGTGTTAGAAATTGATCTCTGGATACCTAGCTCAGTTTTTCTCTTCATTAAACTACCCTGTTGTCTATTTAATTTCTCCCCAAGGTATTCTTAAGAGGCAATTACTTAGAGATACAACCTTAACCTAAAGGAATAAATCACAACAATGGCAATTTCAGACACTGACTGCTTAGTGGGAAGATATTTGGCGGCATGGAGGCCATAATAGACCCCTTGCCTTTTTGAGCCTCTCATGTGTTTTTCATATTGGTCCCAAACACAATCTTTGAGTCTTAGATGGTCAGATATACACATTTTAACTGTAGGAATACCTCATTTGATTGTGCTCCGCTCTTTTGCACTTCACAGATGTTGTATTTTTTACAAATTGAAGCAAAGATCCTCCACCAGCAAGAAGATTACAACTTGCTTTATTGCAATACTTTATTGAAGTGGTCTGGAACTGAATTCACAGTATCTCCAAGGTATGCTTGCTTATATCTCCCAAATCTACACCTTCAATTCAGAGTTCTTGCCACACATTCAGATCTATATTGTCAATTTTCTCCTGGGTATCTCCACCTAGACAGTCTGCACCTATTTCAAGGAAATTGAGCTGATTGTCTTTCTTCCCCAATCTATTCCTGATCTTATGTGACCCTCTCTCATTAAAAATTGTACCTACGTGCTAATGGTCATGCAATCATATAAATGATCACCCAATGTAGAATACTAGGAATCATCCTTAACTTTTCTGTACCATCCCCACCATAATCTACCTATTTGACCTACTAAATATTTTCATTAATTGATTCTCTCCATTTCAATGTACTGCTGTCTTAAGTCAGCCTGTCACCTCTTGCCTGAGCTCTTGCATTTTTTAATTAACGTTTTCCTACAAAGTATAATCCTAACATCTTCCTAAAACATGTTCTATTCGTATTATACTGCTCTTTAAAATCTTTCAATGACTTCCAATAATTTAAAAACTAAAACTAATTTAATAAGCATGAATGCCCCTTAATAATTTGCCTTTCTTACCACCACCACTTGCAGCCAGTTAACCATCAGCCTTTCTCTCTACTTCCCATTTCTGGAACAGAACGTGCTCTCTTAGATATCTTTGCACACGCTCTTTCCTCAGCATGGTATGCTGTTTCCCATTCTGTCCTCCTCTTGAAATCATTCTTCAAGATTTAGCTCAAGTATCACTTCTTTTGTGAAGCCTTCCCTAAAAGCCCTACTGTGTATTTCCTTAGCACACTGTGCCCACCTCAATTACAATAAGTATAAGTAAATTAACTAGTAAAAATTCTCTTCTACAGCTAAATTAATTTAGTTAGATCACTAAAACCAAAACATCCGGATTAATACATTGTGTTTCCAGATGAGAGTTCTTTCTTTTTTCTTTTTTCTAAATATATTTTTTGTTGATTTCAGAGAGGAAGGGAGAAGGAGAGAGAGAAACATAAATGATGAGAGAGAATCATTGATCGGCTGCCTCCTGCACGCCCCCCTACTGGGGATGGTGCCCACAACCCAGGCATGTGCCCTTGACCAGAATCAAACCCAGGACCCTTCAGTCTACAGGCCGGCACTTTATCCACTAAGCCAAACCAGCTAGGGCAGATGAGAGTTCTTTCAAAGAAAGCTAACTGCTGCTAAAATAAGTTTGGAAACGACTAAACAAAAATAAGGCATTATTATTGGTTGAATCTTAGTCTTTAAAATGGGGCATCCCCTTTATGGAGATGAACTAGAAAAGTTTCCCCCTCTAAGTAAATGCAGTCTGTCAAAGCACAGCCCCCACTCAGCTGTTGGCCACAGGTCTTTGTGCAATATGCAAACTGAACCACCATATCACGGTATACTATAATTGTCTATGTAAGTACACATCTATCTTTCACATCCTAAATTGTAAGCTCTGTCTTTATCCCTGGCATATATAGATTATCTGATACATAATGCTCAAGGAATATTTGTTCAATAGGTACTTCATAGTCAAAACATGCTATGTGTTCATAATTTACTAGCAATTAGCTGCTAGTAAAAGAAATCAGAAGTAACTGTGACAAACAATATTTTTTCTCTCTCTCGCACAAAAGAAGTGTGGAAGTCGTCCATTTAGAGCCGATATGGCACATTCATGGTGAGCAGGGAACCATCTCCTTTTCTCTTTAGTTTTGCTATCTTTAGAACATGGCTTCCTTTCCTGCCTCATAGTCCAATGTGGCTGTCAGGGCCACCTCATATAGTTTTGCAGTTTCTTTACTGCAAAGGCACCAGGTCAAGAAGTGAGTGGGGTTTGTATATTTTGATGTATTGCATCTACCGAGAGGAGGAACTTTTTCTAATCTATCTGCAAGGATGAGTGCTCTTTCTATTCTGTTCAAACGCACCAAAGAGGTTAACAGACATAGTTTGGCCATTGGATTCCAGCTATCACATCCATTTTCCTGGCAGGAGAAAAATGACCACTACCAGTAAGCACTTTCCTGGAAGGCCCACGTAAAAAATATTTGATTTTAGATTTCATTGGCCAATACTTAATGACAGGACACAAACAATTGAAAGGGAAACTGAAAATAGTGTTTTAGTTAAACATACTTCCACTATAAACTAGTGGGCAGCCTCCATGTAGGTGCAGCCTGGATGCAATCCAGCACTTCATCAGATGGCTGATGAGTCTAAAGCAGCGGTTCTCAACCTGTGGGTCGCTACCCCTTTGGGGGTCGAACGACCCTTTCACAGGGGTCGCCTAAGACCATCAGAAAACACATATAATTACATATTGTTTTTGTGATTAATCACTATGCTTTAATTATGTTCAATTTGTAACAATGAAATTGGGGGTCACCACAACATGAGGAACTGTATTAAAGGGTCGCGGCAATAGGAAGGTTGAGAACCACTGGTCTAAAGAAATAGAGTTAAGCCATTGGGTTGAGTTTCATAACTAAAAGTTTTACCCTAGCAAAGCAAACTTATAATTATGTTTATCTAAATTAAAGCAAGACATTTTCAATAAAACTTTCATGGTTATCTGTCTGTCTGTCTATCTATCTATCTATCTATCTATCTATCTTAATGAAAGGTCAGTAGAGTTTGTTTTTGATATCCCAAACACCATCTACATTTAAATTCTGAGTTGTTGAGTGGAAGGGTTCCCTTACTCTTTATAAATTAAAGGGGGGAGGGGGGAGGGGACTCCTCTTAAAAAGAGAGTTATTCTCCTAACCCAGATACCATTGAAATTTTAGGGGTGTGTCTGTTTTATTCATACCTCTTCTAGGCCAATGGTAGTTAGTAAAGGCTCTCAATGCCTTTTGTTCAAGGATCTTTATAACCTCAAACACCTTGCGAAACTTAGCACATTTCTTTTTCATTCATCCTAGGTTCCATCCTAACTTGTTCCCTTCATGTACTGACTTTCCCTCTCTGGACCTTTGTTCACGTTGTTTTTGGTTTCTACTTCTCAACCTGCCATTCCCACATGATCAAAACAAGCACATTCAAGCACTAGCTGCGATGCTCCTTCTTTCATGAACGCTTACTGTCATCCCCTCCTCATCAGATATATCTTCCTCCCCATCTGAGTACCCACAGCACTTTGAGAGAAGGGACTCTGGTGTGGTAGAAATCCTATGCTTTGGGAGAAAGATAGATCTCGATACAAATTCTGGCTCTGCCACTTACTACCCACTTACTATGTGACCCCAGGCAAACTGTTTCACTTCATCTGAAACATAAGTATAATACGTACTTGGAGAGTTGTCATGAAAACAAATTAAATACTAAATGTTAAGTCTGATAGTGGTAAACAATGTTTCTTGTCTAAACTAATTAATGTAGTATACAGGTTTGTGCTAATTTATATTAATATTATAAATGTTTCAAAGCTACCTTAAAAGAGAAGCTGCTGTGCTTTCTTCTGTAAGATTTTATCAGAAGTGGAAAATCATAAAAACAAAATTCAATGACATGAGGAAATTACATTGCCACAAGTAGAAAATACTCAAAGCATGTATTTATTTCAGGTAATCTCTTTACAAAAATCTCCAGGTAACCATAGCCTAAAAAATTGTATAAATACACAGATGTGTTCATACCAGATGGGGAGGCAGAAATGATGTTTTCAACAACCAATTATATCATTAAATAGTTTTGCTACCATTGGCAATTTGCCAGGATTTTCTTTTCTCAGCTTCCTGATCTATCAAACACAGAGGTGGGGAAACAGGATGTTACATACCCTAAACAACCTGAAGATGAACATAAGCAAGTGTAAACATTATGAGAAATAAGAAATAACAAAAAATGTTATATATTACTCTAGGTCAATGGTTCTCAACCTTCTGGCCCTTTAAATACAGTTCCTCATGTTGTGACCCAACCATAAAATTATTTTCCTTGCTACTTCATAACTGTAATGTTGCTACTGTTATCAATCATAATGTAAATATCTGATATGCAGGATGGTCTTAGGCGACCCCTGTGAAAGGGTCGTTTGACCATCAAAGGGGTCGCGACCCACAGGTTGAGAACCGCTGCTCTAGGTTTTGTAATTAGGTTACAGTATTACAATAAGACAAATAAATGGTCAAAAGAAGTGTATCTCCTTTGACTCTCTTCCGCTAATGAATTTCTTCTTTCTCAGCTACAATGCCTTGTTTTCTGATGGCACAACCTAATCAGCTCCCCAGAACCAACCTATCTACCTACCTTACTTTTTTCTTCCTTCCTTTATAGTGCAGGATTTATAATTGTCTGATCAATTAAATTAATATTTTTACCTGACCAATCCTTTTGGTGGATAGAAGAAGATTATATGTTAATGCATGGGTTAGCATACATAACTACTTTACCAAAAATACCAAATGTCACCGTGTTATGCTAAAAGCATTAACGAAGGATATACTTTTGTTATGCTGGTTCTTGTTTTTCAGAGTTACCTGCAATTCTGTGTAGCAAGGATGAGCTGGAGAATGAAATCATAGAAAGATTATATGACATTATCTTAGGCCTGACATTGATAGTGAATCTGATAGTAGAGTTATAGTTAGTTGCTATGGGGATGACTTTTCAGATAAGAAATTTCCATGAAACTCCATGGAAATATTTTTATTGCATTTATTTTTATTATATGCATTTATTTTTATTATATGCTTTTTAATTAAAATATTAGAACGTTCAATAGAGAAGTAGGAGTGCCTAAAGAAGCAAAGAGGTGGGAAGACATAGTACATTTAATCAAGATTTCACTACCTGGTATGTTATTTTGAAGGCATGATTTTCATAAAGTATTGTAAGAAATTATTATTTTATCTGCTCTAAATTTTCTATTTGAAGCATTTGCTTCTTTCAGAAACCAAGTATATATTTATGGGGCTTTCCACAACAAAGGACATTTAGTATATAGGCTCTAAAATAAGTCCTATACTGAACTGAAGAGACTATTGAACTAGCTACACTATTGGGCTGAGGCCAAAGTGAGGGATTCTTTCTCACAGAAATGAAGATGACTGTTGGCTGACTTACCCTGTCGCATGTGAGGAGCTTGAACAGCAGGAGAGAGAATGGTGGACAGGCAGCTACAGGTGAAACAAAGAGAGGATGGTAGGCCATGTCCTCATGGTGGGAAGCACTAAGAAGGTTCTGCTAACATATTGCATATCCAGCTAACATATTGGAGCTAGACTCACAGTCTACTCCATCTGGTGTGGGGGAAAAATGTGCATGCAGAATTATACTTGAGACCCAGCAACCTACCCATCAGTAAACTGTGCTCTAGTAAATGTCAAGCTCTAGCCCATCTAGTTGGCCACTTCTCCTTCCTGAGGCCCAAGAGAGAAAGAGTTCAAATAGAAAGAAGCTGAAGTATTTTTCTTTGTCTTTAGGAGACAAGGGGAAGAGTTTACTCTTAATTTGTGGAAGATCCCAGAATATGTAACTGATGGGGGAATGGAGGGATAGGAGTGGCATTGGGTGGAAGCATTTCACAGGAGACTGGAAGTTCAGCATTTACTCTTAGAATCAAGACCTTGCAAAATTTGAGTTTTGTCATATACCCTTGCTAATACTTATACAGCCTGGTAAGTCACAGGGAAACTGTCATTGCCTTGAAGGCCGTATGTTTTGTTCTTAATAGCCCTTTATTTATGAATTCACACTGTAAAAACTACAGGCAAGCAAAAATAAAAACATTATGCATCCACTATATTTAACACCTAGTGGTGTAATCTTTCTGGTTCTCTATTTTTTTTTTAAAGAAAATTAACTCATACCATATATGCTGTTTTGTAACTTGCTTTTATCAGTTGATGAGGTCCACCTATGTTAGTAAATGTTTGTTTTACCTAATGCAGAATATAGTTTTAAAAATTCCTTAATGACACAAAAATGTCCTTTAAGACTGGTTTATCTGAGCCAGTCTCTAGCCAGGACCACACATTGAATGAAGTTAATATAGCTAAGTCTCTCTTCATCTAGCACGATACTTTTTTTAAAAATATGTTTTTATTGATTTCTAGAGAGAGGAAGGGAGACAGAAACATAGGTGAGAAAGAAACATCATCCATTGGCTGCCTCCTGCACACTCCCTATTGGGGATCGAGCCTGCAACCCAGGAATGTGTCCTGACCAGGAATCAAATCAGCGACCTCTTGATTCATGGGTCGATGTTCAACCTCTGAGCCATACCAGCCAGGCTAGCACTGTACTTTTTAATGACCATGACTTGCTAAAGAAACTAGAACAATTGTTTTAGAGAATGTCACACTTTCTGGTTTATTTAATTGTTTCCTTGTGTTATCATTTGGTTTGTTCTATGATCCCTGGATGTTATATCCAAAGATTTGTTGGATTCAAATTAAACATTTTTGGCTAGAATACATCATAGGTACATTCTACATGAAATGTTATCTACCATCAGAAGGCACATAATATTGCGTTGACTCACAATAAATGATACTGAATTTGGACCTGGATTAGAATGATAACAGTTTTTGCTCCAGAAATCTAGCTCAATGACTTGCGCATGTAAAAACTTAATAACTGTTTGGTAAAATATAGACTTCAGTATTATTTATGCCCTTAAGAGCTTTATATGTTAAGCCTTAACTTTGTTTTAGAGCCCAGTATTTGACTGTTTAGTTTAGTTTTTATTTTGATGATGGATTAAATTTTATTTGTTATGTTATTAAAATTAGTTTTCATAAACCATCTTATGTAGGAAACTGGCCCAGAAATATACTGTATGGCAGGGCAAATAAACTAGATGTTAAAAATTTTCAACAGATAATTCCACTTATTAAATAATTTACGTTTTGAAATGTGAGACTTATATAGTCTAAAATAACTCTTTAAATGTCAAACATTCAGGGTTTTGGGGTTTTTGTTTTTTTTTAACTAATACCATCTGCTGATACACCCACACAAAAAATTTGATGAACTTCTACCAGCTGATCTTTAATCATTAGTTAAAGATAGTATGCTCTTTCTACAACAGGAATAATGTTATTTGTGTTCTTTCTAGAATTATACTCCACTTTTTAAAAATTTAGCACATCTACACTGGTGATGTAATCCCCCCAAATAATCAAGAAAACACAATATGTCTAATATTTTAAATCATCTAATTTTCTACTTATTTTCCATATGTAATATTACGCTCCTTCTGTATCTATACTGCTGTTTTTCTAGGGAAATAGGAGTGGTGCACGGTGGAAGCATTTTGCAGGACACTGGAGGTTCAAAATTCACTCGTAGAATCCGGACCTGGCAAAACTTGGCTTTTGTCATAAACCTTGTAAATCACAGGGTAACTGTCACTTCCTTGAAGGTCATATAGTTTGTTGTTGTTGTTCTGAACAGCCCTTTATTAATGAATTTGCATTGTAAAAAATACAGGCAAGCAAAAATAAAAATACCTTTCAGATTTAACTATTTTAATTGACTAGACCAACCAAACATAGTCTTTCTGTACAGAATTTTTAAAATGGAGCAATCTTTTGACGTGAAGAGAATCTCTCTTTCACTTTTTAGTTCTAAAATGACTCATGCTCATTACACATTTTAATTTGTGTTCTTTTATTAACCTTTTCAGTTCCTTCTTTCTGTCAACCTGAACTTACAGGTTAGAATTTCACCATATGATGTGACTTAAGGGAATCACTACACAGAACTATTGCTTGTTATAATGCCTGAAAATTAACCATGGGGATTGAGTTCTTTGGAAATAAATGTTTTCTAAAACATTGCCTTCAATGTACATCATCTTAAATTAGTGTGTCCCAACACCTGCTATTGGGTATGCAGAAAGCTACTTTTGAGATTTTTCAGGTGTAAGGAGAGGGGAGATTCTGTGGCCCAATGTATACAGGAATTGCTACCCACTGTACTTCTCTTGAAAACTCACAGTACTCAAGCTTACCAAGGAAATTGAAATGTCTTACCTAAAGAAACATGTTTAACTTCACTTAACCCAGTTTTTTTCTCAGATATATTAACCAGAGAACCCTATTTTCTTAATACCCATAAATGACCTATCGTATCAGTGCTCTGTGAAGCATACTTGGGGAAGCATGACCTGAGCAAAGTCTTTAAAATCATAGAACCAGAAAGCTGTAAGTCTTTTGTTAATGATAATATATCTTAAACCTCAGGTTTTTCAGATAAAGAAGTAGACCTTTAAAAATAAAATGACTTGTCTAAATAATAAAGCCAAGATTAGAATCTGTATTTCATTTCTCATCTGATTTCTGGGCACTCAAATAATACATTTTATAATTCTCCAACGGAAATAAAACACAAATTTTTTTAAAACATATTCTATTGATTTTTTACAGAGAGGAAGAGAGAGGGATAGAGAGTCAGAAACATCGATGAGAGAGAAACATTGATCAGCCGCCTCCTGCACACCTCCCACTGGGAATGTGCCCGCAACCAAGGTACATGCCCTTGACCGGAATCGAACCCGGGACCCCTCAGTCCGAAGGCCGACACTCTATCCATTGAGCCAAACCAGTTAGGGCAAAACACAAATTTTTTAATTAAAAAGCTGTAGAACTATACAACACCTCAGAGGAGGCCTCTTCAGTTGGGTTATTATGATCCCATAAGATAGTATGGGGAGTGGGGGTGAGATCCTGAGGTTTTTGCTTGTTTATTTAAAAAAATGAGATCACTAGGTAATGCTTGAAATTTACTTTTTCCACTGGACCTTATATTGTTAATATATTTTCATGACATGAAACATAACTCTAGTGCATGGTTCTCAACGCCATCAGATCCAACACTCCCCTTTATAGCAAATATTTTGTAATTGTTTCTTTACCATCCTGACATGAAATTCATAGATAATATTATATGTATATAAACAATTTATTAAAAAGCAATGTAATGCCTTAGCTATAGTATACAGGATCATTAAAAGCAAAACAATTTATAATGAAATAACATATGAAATGCTCAGGCATGACTTTATCGGAGGACAAAGTGGCTTTAATGGAAATACCAGGTCTACAAAAGCAGACTGATTTACAGATGTGTTGATTTGTCATAGAAGTGACATTGTCATGAGTCAATGAGTTTACCAAAATGGTGAAGTACTTTAAGTAAAAATTGAAGCAAAACCAAATTCTTTTCTCCATTTTTATAATAGCTGTATTCCTAGGAGATTCATATTAAAACCATGAAAAAATTATGTTTTAAGTAAAATGGAGTTGAGGTCTAGGTTCCAATCATTTTACACAGGTTTTTCTAGACATTCATGTAGGTAAAACCACATGAATTCTAGAGGGACATTTAAAAATCATGTAGGAAGCATGGGCATGCATTCTTCTATGTGCAGGACTTACCTGAGAATTCTAGAATATCGAGCATCCCCAACTTCTGTGTACTAATCCCAGAGAGTGCACTTCCCACTCTTTGCATTACTATGATGTCCAAAAACCTTCCCTACAAACTCTCAAAATGCACCCCCATCCATGAACCACTGTTGTAAAATATATTTTAAAGATTGTTTGCATTTCATCGAATTAATATGGCACTAGTGGGTTACCAACTATTCATTAAATTCAAGGACACAGTCTCCTTAAATCACTTAATAATCATAATAGCAACCACTTAACTAAGACAGTGGTTCTCAACCTTGGCTGCACATTAGAATCACCTGGGAATCTTTTTAAAATCCTGATTTCTGGGCCTCATCCTCCGGAACTTCTGTTTCTTTGTTACTAATGTTGTGGCCTCACCCCCTAACAAAGAAACAGAAGTTCCAGAGGGATGAGACCCAGAAATCAGGATTTTAAAAAGATTCCCAGTGATTCTAATGTGCAGCCAAGGTTGAGAACCACTGTACTAAGAGCTCTCAATGTCCCAATGACATTTTATTTGTATTATCTTATTTAACCTTTACAATCACCATACAAAGGTAAGTAGTAGTATTATTTTTCCTCATTTTACAGATGAGAAACCTGAGGCTCAAAGATGTAAAACAGCTTTCTTCAAGGGAATCAGGATCCAAATCCAGATCTTATTAATGTTCAAGGCCATGTGTTTAGGCAGAACAATATATTGACAAATGACGTTTTTATTACTTCTTAGAGCAGTCATTCTCTTTCTGTTCAATTCTTTTCCTACCTTCTGATGCAGCTCCCTTTCATAATTGCCTTTTCTTTTTGATCTTCCTGAAATAATTATTTTCTGGAAACAGGAGGCTGTTCCCCACCCCCTCTTCCCCCTGCCTTTTAAAGTGGAGATCTGTGCTAGATTTGGATCTGCTGCAAATGGTTCTAATTAACGTCCCAGGCCTCGGGCTGTCTCTGAATGAATAACTCAATATAACTGAGCAAATTCAGTTTTTAAAGGAGCTTGAGAATTTTTAACCTGAACCAACATGTTCAGGGAGTATACTATTACATGTTTATTACCTCTGTTTCCTCACAGACATTCACTTTTTAAACCACTGGATGGTTGCCTTCACCTCTACTATAGTCCTCTGAAAATATTATTTCAGTGGATACGAATGACCTCCTCATTAGTGGAGTGGTTTTTTTCTCCATTACTAGAGTGGAAGTAATTTGTTTCCTCTATGATATATATTGTAATGCTTGTACATAGTAAATTCACAGTAAATACCTATTAACTACTTTAAGCTGAGTTCAATCTAATTCAGCACAATAATTATAAGCTAAACATGAGCAGACTTCCTCACTTAGATCCTTCGTGTTGTTTCCAATTAAATGAGCTGAATTCATAGGGTTGTTGTGAAGACCCAATGAGATATTTGTGTGTTGCTAGAACTATACTAGCACATAGGAGACATTTGAAAAGAGTAGCTTCTCTTCCTCCTCTGTCTTTTCCCCACAACCTCCTTTACATCAGAGTGCTTTGAGCCAAAGTGTTGAAGATTCAAATTTTGAACTTGTGTACATAAAGAGTTTCTTCCCTCTATGACATGTATAGGGAATTTGGTAGGATAGCTGGGCACAATTAACAAACTTTATTTTATGTTGTTCTGATCATTGTAATAGATACAGAACCCATTTCCCTAATTAGGAATAAAAGAAGAAACTAGGGAGTATAGTACCCTCATGGTATAAACTAGCTTTCTCACCTATTCTGTTATTATATGTGTATATGTATTCAGAGAGTTCATCTTAAGCCGTCTAAAGGACTAGGTCTTTCTTGTTGATAATTGTCAAGGAAAGAGGCTAGTCCTCACACAGGAAAGTTTTACTGAGTGGGTGGGCCCAAAATAGATATAAAATGAGATTTGATCTCGAAAGGTCAGAATGTTTGAAAATGTACTCTTGAATAATGACTATTAAAGATGACTAGATGACTCCATGATCCACCATATGGTAGCAAATGGGGAGCCAAGAAGGAAAGACATAAATAAGATCTCTTTGGTTTTTAATTTTTTGTTCCCCTCCAGCACATGAGCTTTGGAGACAAGCTATAACTTCTCCCCATATTATCCAAATGCATGCTATTATTTAGGTTTATTTACCTTTTGTTACCCCCAATCTTAAATAAACTATTTTGGCTGTATTCCAGGAAGCAGGGGCAGTGCCAAAAGGAGGATCTGTACCTCCCACCAGCCACCCGCCACCCCCACCCCAGTGTGGTTGTCTCAATGTCAGTCAGTTTAAATGTAAAGATCCCAACAGCTAGGGAAAGCCAGGGGAAAAGGCAGTGCCATGTGATCCAACTATCTCCTGATTATCAAGAAATTTTTCTAATGCCAAACTTGGAAGATCTGGGTTATATTTTTGTAAAGAAAAAGAGGATCCTAACACATATGATTCATTGCTGTCTCCTCAGAGCCTTCCCAGCACATGGTGCTCACTAAGAATTTGTAGAATGAATAAATAAGCCAGTACATATACACTTAATTGAGATTTGTCTGGTTTTGTTTCTATCATTGTGTTTCATAGCCTGGTGGTTTAGTGCAGGTAACTTATACTGAAGTTCAACTCAATACCCATTGAGTACCTTCTGTGAACAAGGAACTTAGCTAGTTGCTCTGGGAGACCCAAGTATGAGTAAGATATGGCATCTTGCTTTAAAGAGCTAAAAGTCTGGTAGCAGGGATAGACACCAACATAAATATCTCTTTCTTTAACATGTAACCTCCGGGATGTCTGAAGTTCCCTAGCTCATTACCTTTCTCTCTTTTTGTAAGAATTTTCAATTTCTCTCTCCCTTAAGAACGCTTTATCTTCTTTGCCTGATTTATTTCCTTAACACCATTTTTATAATCTTTCACATCAACAATTCTTACTGTTTTAATAGCTCTTCCTTTTCTTTTAAGCAAGTTCTGAGTATATCCTTCTTGACTGAATGGAGAAAAGACTTTGCTGGAGCCTGGAAACGTTTCTTTGATTATCTTACAAGTTTCATTTCTTTAAAAAAAAATTTCTCTTCAAGATGGTCATCCTAAATTTTGGTAGAATAGCCTTCTCTATATTTTACCCAAAAGGTATTTAGTAAATGTTTTATTAGTAAAGTGACAACTCTGTGCCTACTGTTTTCTCCTCCCTCCCCGCCCCTCCTTTAACACATATTACAGAAGCTGGTTAAAATTCTTAATGGAGTGGACATATGCATGCTGTCCTATAAACAATATTGCCTTCTTAGAACCAGATGAGACAATGAAAATAGTTATCTGAAATCTGAGTTGTGTAGCAAAGTTTCAATAAATAAATTAAT
>NW_005353789.1:5148233-5196414 GCF_000412655.1 Myotis brandtii | reverse complement strand
ATATATATATGAAACCTCCAGTTTGGGTGAAAGAAAGAAAATAAAATATTACTTTGCATTTTTTACAAATATTTTATTGCTTCTTTCTTTCTTTTTATTGATTTTGAAGAGGAAAGAAGAGGGAGAAAGAAACATCAATGATGAGGGAGAATCATTGATTGGCAGCCTTCTGCACGCCCCCTACAGGAATTGAGCCTGCAATGTGGGCATGTGCCCTGATTGGATAACTGTGACCTCCTGGTTCATAGGTCAACAGTCAACCACTGAACAACACTGGCCAGGCTTATTACTGTATTTCTGACTTTGAATAGCACTTTGTGAAACTTTTTGATGTGTAACCAGCTCATTTATCTTTACAACAATATCATTTTGAAGAAATCAGAGTTATAACTATCATTTTTAGCAGATAAAAAACTCAGAGATGCCAAAAGACATCTCCAAATTCACAAGACCTGCTTATGTGTGCCAAATAGAGGACTCCAATTCAGGCATTCTTACCTTTAGTACATAATCCTTTTATCTCTTCATAATATACAATACTAGAGGCCCAATGCACGAAATTTGTGCAAGGGGCTCAGCCCTCGCAGCTCCAGCTGCCTCGGCCAGCCCTCTCAGCCCCTTGTAGCCTTGGCTGGCTCTTGCAGCCCCGGCTTCATCTGGAAGGTCATCCAAATGGTTGTCTGGAAGGATGTCTGGATGGTCGTTCGACTGTTCGGTCTAATTAGCATATTAGCTCTTTATTATATAGGATTTCATCAGGCTATTTATATTTACAGTTAAATATGGTTTTAATTATCTTGAAATTTCTAAAACCACAACCTTTATTGTAGAAATATTATCCACTAAGCCCTCAAGGAAAAAATTAGTATAGATTATTTATGTGGCTATCTAGTAGGACTAAAGTTATTGCCATATAGACTTAGTAAAATCTAATGCAGATGGTCCTGCTTAAAGGAGCTGGAGAAACCCAGGAGATAGATTATGTAGATACAAATAACTTCACTGAATCCAAAGACAGCTCTCTAATTCAAAGACTGCATCAGAGTGAGAACACTTACCCAATTGTCTATGTCAACCAATTAACATCAGTTATCAAAATATTGGAGAGTTAAGAGGCTACTATATTTTAAATAAATGTACCAATGATTTCTTTATTTTAATGAAATTCTGTTATATTTATTTCATTAAACAACATGGGCAGCTACACTTTCTTGAAGTCAAGGTAAACAAATAGAAATCATTAGAGGTTTTTATTATGATACTAGAGGCCCGGCACACAAAATTCGTGCGCGGGTATGATCCCTAGGCCTGGCCTGCGATCAGGGCCATCTTCCCTGGCTGCCAGAAGCCGGCCCTGCCCCCCGCCGCCACCCACCCCTGGTTCCCTGTTCGCCATCAGGCAATCGGAGCCTGCCGGCCGGGGGGAGGAACCAAGAGGTGGTCAGTGCACCTCATAGTGACTGGTCGAGCAGTCATTCTGGTCGTTCTGCCATTAGGGTCAATTTGCATATTACCATTTTATTATATAAGAGAATTTACATATAACATTATAGTAGTTTTGTTTTAGGTGTACAACATAATGATTCACTATATTTATATTTGGGAGATGATAACTACAATAAGTCTAGTTAACATCTATTACTATACATAGTTACAATTTTTATTTTTCTTATGGTGATAACTTATAATATTTATTCTCCTAGCAACTTTTAATTATATGATACAATGTTATTAACTATAGTCAACATACTGTATATTACATTCCCAGGACTTATTTTTTTATAACTGGAAGTTTATACAGTTAACCACCTTCACCCATTTGGCTCTCCCCAGGCCTCTACTGTTGGCAACCACCAATCTGTTATCTGTATCTATGATCTTGGTTTTTGTGTGTGTGTGTGTGTTTTTAATTAGATTCCACATATAAGTGAGAGCATATGGTATTTGTCTTTCTCTGTCTGACTTAGTTCATTTAGTATAATACCTTCAAGGTCCATCCATGTTGTCACAAATGGTAAGATTTCCTTCTTTTTTATGGCTGAGTAATATCTTATTATACATGTACCACCATTTCTTTACCCATTTATCCATTGATGGACACATAGGTTGTTCCCATATCTTAGAAATTATAAATAGTGCTGCAACAACATGAGTGTGCAGATATCTTTTCAAGCTAGTGTGTCATTTCCTATGGATAAATACCCAGAAGTGGGATTGCTGGATCATGCGGTAGTTTTATTTTTAATGTTTTGAGGAACCTCCATATTGTTTCCCCTAGTGGCTGCACCAATTTACATTTCCACCAACAGTGGAAATGTTGGTGGAAATAAATATATATACCAATATATATTTCCTCCACATCCTCATCAACACTTGTTATTTCTCATCTTTTTGATAATAACCATTCTAACAGATATTCGATTTGCATTTCCGTGATGAGTTGTGATGTTGAGCCCCTTTTTTGTGTACCTGTTGACAATCTGTTATGTTTTCTTTGGAAAAAAAAGTTTATTTGGATCCTATGCCCAATTTTAAATCAAATTGTTGGTTTTTTCTTTTGAGTTGTATGAGTTCTTTATATACTTTGAATACTAATCCCTTATCAGAAAGTGTTTGCTAATTGAAGGATTAGATGAAAATGACAAACTAAAATTGAAAAAAAAATTAAAGACTTTCTAATGTATTTCCTCCAAAAGTCTTCACTAGTGTTACATATGTACAAGTCATATAAGAGTAAGTCTCACCCTAGCTGGTTTGGCTCAGTGGATAGGGTGTCTGAAGTCTTGGGTTCAATTCTGATCAAGGGCATGTACTTAGGTTGCAGGCTCGATCCCCACTTGTAGGAGGCAACCAATTGATGTGATCAAAGTTTCTTTCTCTTGGTCTCTTCCTCTCCCTTCTACTCTCTCTAAAAACCAATGGAAAAATATCCTTGGGTGAGGATTAACAACAACAAAAAAGACTAAGTCTCGTAAATCTCATAAGTGCCTACGTCTCATAAGCCTGCTGTACTGAAAAGCAAACTGAAAATTAAAAAAAAAAATTTAAAACTCTTTCCTATGCCTTTCACATAAGACCAGACTCCAACTAACAAAAAAAAGAAATTGTTTCCAAAAGTTTATTTTTAAAATAGTTGTCTGTCTATTTTTATATCCTGGGTATTTGTGAATTGAATATTTGTTAACTCAGGGAGTATGACAATGTCAAAATCAGGTAAGAAAATTCAGTAAGGTCATTTAAGATGTGAATTAAAATCTCCATTAGCTCTTATTCTATGATATTTTATCCCAAAGATTATGCAATTGCATACTAAGATGTGCCATAAAGAGAGCATTAGAATAGAAATATGTCACCATAATTTAATCCTTTATATAAGTGAGAAGAGAGCCTGATCCAAGACAGTAAATGCAGCAAGCCATTCATGGCCTCCTAGAATTTTGCATTGGGTTTTGTTCTGTCTGTTGGAAAGTCTTTAGATCTAAAACATGATCAGTTTACATGGGCTTATAAGAGACTCAAAAAGGAGACTAGATTGTTAATCCTGCCTTTGGTGTTTTTTGTATGTTGCTCTATTTTTCTGCTCTCAGTCGTAATTTCTTGTAAGTCATAAAGGATTGTTAAGTACCTAATCATGCTACAATTTTTATATTTATCTTAAAATGTTGTCTTTTCTTCAAATGTTGTTCTGTTTTCTTGGGGAGCCTTCATCTAGAAGCTCCCTTCCATGTTGTAGTCCCCTAACCTGGATCCAGACCCAGGTCCTGAGTTAACTCTTCTTAACCAGTCAACTGTGTAATTTTGAAAAAACCTTCACTTCTTGAACCTCAATTTTCTTATCTATGAAATGAGAATTTTGGCCTTGATGTCCTCTCAGGGTATTCCTTCCTAACTGTTCATTGACATAAAGTAGGTTTTCAAAAATACTCATTGAAGGAATAAGTATTAGCCTATTTTTTTACATGCATGTTTGGTCAGAGTTACCATGGTCTCTTAGACATCAATAGAATGAGAGGACCAGCTGGGAAATGGGCATGTTGAAGGCCTCCCTGATGGTAATACCCAACATGGGGTGTCATGAAGTTCTAGGATGTGCTAAAGCCTTGTGAGGAGTAATGACCAAATTTTGATAATGTGATTGTTTCAAAGTTTTCAACTCTCACTTTTATCAACAGGACTTGGAAGGGGTTGAATAGATATGTTTTCTGTACCTGGCTACTCTTATACTACTGTGGCAAAGAAGCACAATAGACCACTGATAACAAGAGAGGCATGCAATGTTGCACTGTTGGCAATCTTTGGGTAACTAAAGATTCTCCTGGCTATCATCAATCAAAGAAGAGGTTTGACAGTCAAATTTCCCAGTACTTTAGAAATATCTATTTTTTTCACCTGTTATAATTTATTGCATAGAAAAAGTCTGGATGAATAAACATGTTAATAGTGTTCATACTCCATATTCATACTCCAAAGGAATGAGATCACTGGAAAGAGAGTTCCATTTTAACTTTACACTCTTTGCAGTGTGCCCTTGCTGGTTGGGCTCAGTGGTTAGGGCTGAGGGGTTTCAGGTTCAATTCATGTCAAGGTCACGTACCTCGATTGCAGGCCCTTGGAGCGGGGGTGTGAGGGAGGCAACCAATTGATGTGTCCTTCTTACATCAATGTTTCTCTCTCTCAGTCTCTACCCATCCCTTCCACTCTCTCTAAAAGTCAATAAAAAATATCCTCAGGTCAGGATTAACAACAACAACAAAACCCCCACAAACTTTAATGTATTATATTAACAGTCCAAAACTGAAAATAGGCTTGTTATCAAGACATTTCAGTAAATGGGTGTACTCTCAGGTTAAAATAAATTACTCACTACTTTCTAAAGTAAATTTTACCAATATGGTTTACAATTATGGGCATTTGGCAGAAAAATTATTTTCATTCACTTCTTTCCCTTCACCAGCATTTCATTATTTTATTGTATCCAGAGCAGTATGTCTAATTTTTCAAGGGATGGACTATATTCTTGACACATTGTAGGTCATTAGTAAATGTTTGCTGGATGAATACATTAAATAAACCTTAGTCCTATTCTATTTTGAAATCAGAATAATTTTAAAAATAGGATAACAGTTGGGCTCTGAAACAGTTTTTCTTTTTTTTTTCATAGTAACCTAAAAGATTTTACAATATCTCTAAAAGTTTATTTTGAATTCCCTAGTTATTTTCAGGGAATAGTTTAGATAATAAAAAACTCTGATTTAAAAAGTATACGATATTTCAAGGTTTAAAAGAATTACTAAGTAAAGCATTTTATGTTATTCATATTATTCCTTTTATATTATTCATTCATATTATTTAGTTAGCTTTTCCTTACAACTACTGTGGTGTCCCCTTTGAGTTCAAAGGGAGTGATTAAATGAATGAATGGACGTATAAATAAATGCTTTGCTTAAGATCCCAAAGGCAAGGAATGGCAAAGACAGGTTAGTGTTCATTGACCCTGTCACCCCAAACTACTGTTTGGTCCCCTGAGCCCTATTGTCTCCCCAGAACAAAGAGGCTCTGCAATGCTTTTTTTGTGTGGCAGTAAATAAGTGGGTCATTTGTTATAGTAAATGCTTGACAGGAAATCATGCAAGACTAAGTCAGATAAGAAATGTCTGCTTGCTTCAGGTACAGTTTAGCATCTTGGTTTATAACCAATCTATAGTAAACATTATGATTATCATTAACAAGACTTTGCAGTCTTTAAATATGCAAACTCACACTTCTTGTCCAGTGCCAAAAGATAATTTCCCTTTGTTATATGCCTGGGAAAAGGGGGCAGGGAGAGAGGGAGGGAGGGGAAAAATTTTCAGTGTTTTACTTCTTTTGATAGAAGAAAGCTTCTTTTGTAACTCAATTGGAATCAGTGGTTGGTTAGTTAATCATATAAAATAATAACTATATACCTTCAACAGTTTTTCATTTAAATGTACATAATTCATTGATTTGCTAAACTCTTCTTTGAATATGAATCTAATGATTATTGTTCAGAATTGTCTTTTTAAAGAATAAAACACACATGTAAAGCAATGCCTATATTATCCTGTGTTTTCAGCTAGAAGTCAGACTTCTTAGGTTTAAAACTGGGCCCCAATATGTAATTATTTAGAACACTTAATCTTTCTGAACTTTCATTTCCTCATCTATAAAATGAGAGTAATAGTAGTACCCACCTGTAAGAGAATACAATGAGTTAATATATGTTAGTCACTTAGAACATTTGTCTGGCACATAGTAAGTATAATATATGTATTTGCATTAAAGTGAAACAAGAACTTGAGCAAGAGCAAGCTGAAGGAAGAATCCCTCTTGATTTTTATCCTTTTTTTTTTTGGTCATATTTTTACAGTTGGCTTGTTGCCCCAAATTTGGCAGCTATGGTTTTTAGCAGCATGCCTTTATCAAGTCTTTCTAAAACACTCAGATTAATTTTCATATTTAAAGAACTTTTTTCTCTCTTGTACATATAGTTCATCAACAAACAAACAAACAGATTTGGAAACAGTGAACTCTTGAGTATAAAACTTACTCGTAGGAGAATTGCTGGGTAGATTACGGAATAGATTGCTAGCCAAGATTTCAAGGTGCTGTGGGAATCAATCAATGTTTTTACCAAAGCACTGGAAAGGTTCAGTTAATTTAGTTAATTGATTACATGGAAGCTGGTTAATAAGGTGTGCACTACAAATGCAACAGACCACCTTTTCTTTATTGTTGTTTTTAAGCCAGTGGTGAGTGACTAGACCATGGCAAAGTTTAAATGAGCACTGTGAGATGCACCAGTGCACAAACTAGTCTTACAAGTTTTAGCATCTTCAAAATATGAGTAAAGTTTTCGTTGGCAATGGAGATTCCATTTAGCACATAACAATCTTATTACGATACCTATCTAATCAATTAAATGAAGTGCTCCATTATATTTTCATATGTAATTCAGGAGGTCAAGTTTAAACAATGGGTTGGAATGGTAGTGGAGGGCTTCAAACAAGAATTCTGGATTTGGAGATAAAAATATCTCAGCTAGCACTATAATTTATTCCACAGCATGTAATTCAAAATGGACAAAACACACAGGATTCAAATGAAAAAAACTCTTTTTAGTAATTTATTCATTTAAAAAGCATACTTGCGTGAGTTTAGACTAATTTACAGATAACTAGTTTACCTCAACCAATTTGACTGAGGTTTCTAATGTGTTTCAGTATATAAAATGGAAAAGAAAGCATCAGGATGCAAAACATCCACCCACTTACAAAAACTAGCAAATTTTATAAATACTTATTAAACAGCAAGGTTGAGATGGAAAGATCTCTGGTGAATTGCCTAAAATATGAAAGATTTTAGTTGGACACTTACAGATGGTAATTGCAAAGTTGTAGCCTTGTGTTTTTGCTAATGAAACCATCATTATGAGGTTTATTCTTCAGCAATAGGCCTATTTCTTATTCTGACTCCAGAGGACATAATTTGAAAAGGAGTGAGGGTAGTGGTTGCAAATTCAAGTGTCTGCAGGGCCTAGGCAGACACTGTAAAAGAGTGACATTCCTAGAGAGGCATACAAAGTGATGATGATTGCTGTACACAGGGACTATTTAGATACCCCATATGAAAAGTGGGCCATCACCATGTAGAAATATGGGCCCAGTATGGCTTTATCAGCTGATTACTTATAAAAGAAGGGGGGGAAAAAACTAGATTTTTAGCTTAGTTATCATTTAATTTAAAAAGAAATATTTGTGGGTCAACACTGTATTAACAAAGTATATTGTCTTTGAGAATTCAATTTCTGCTTAGGAGATTTTGTGTGTGTGTGTGTGTGTGTGTGTGTGTAATTTAATAGTTATCTGCTAGACAATTGAAATAAACAAAGAGGGGATTTTGCAACTCACACTTTAGGGAAATGTTAAAGAGGATCTGACTGCAGTGCCAATGTCCTCTGGACACTTCTATAGTCCTTTGCAGAGTGCTAATGTGCCAGGGCTGACCAGCAGACCCTGAGCAACAGATGAATAGATTACTCTGACACATGTTTCTATGAAAGAGAGGCTAAGGGGCCGGTTGGTTTTAGAAACCAAAACAGCCTCGATTGCCTGCCTCCTTAGGCTTTTATTGAACAACAGCTTGAAATAAAATTAACCTCTAGATACAATCAGCAGGGTAAGTATCCTTGAGAAAGCTCATGCTTCTACAAGGTCAGGTTTAAGACTAAACATAGAGATTCCAGCAAAACACCCGGGACTCAGAATTGTTTGGAAAAGTCAAGGCAAGAGGCCCCTGACCTTTCGGAGAATCCTCCTTACAGATTTTCCAACCAAGCCCCGTGCTCCCCCCACACTGATGGACACAACGAACTGTCTTGTTGGATTCCCTTATTCTTGACTAAACAGTTCCAAATACTGGATACATATTATGTTGAAAAGGTTGTAAATTATGAAGTATGGCCATCCATTTTATGTGTGGAAGGGGTTTCAGCAAAGGCTGAAAGTGTAGCATTTTACATAAGAGGTACAATGAAGGTAATTTTCTTATAGGAAGACACAGACCCCAGGACAGAGTTAAGAACTAAAGCCAACCATAAGAGAACCTGCTGTGAATAGTTTGACTTCTTGCCTACATTTCTTTTAAACTAGGGAAATTGTTATTATTAGCATAGCATTAATTTTTTTTCCACCAATTGTTTATCTCACCCCTTCAGTTAAAGTCTGATCTAGCAATATATTGACTAGGTGTCTGCTTTTAGTTACTTCCTGTGTGTAAGAAAGGGGCTAAGCGTGCCACAGGCTAAACATAGAGATTCCAGCACGTTGCATTGGAAAATTTCTCTCATGTCCTTCCTCTTTGTTACCTGGTTCCCATAAAGAAGAAGTCCTGTGCTCACCGGCCCCTCAGAGGTTTCAGTGAAGTGTCTCTTTTACATAGTTTCCTCTTGCCTGGCTGCCCAGGTGGTCACACTTGTCCTTGGAAGGCACTGGGCAGAAGCAGGGCCCTGAGGAACACCCTCAGAATTGCCTTCCCTTTCACACTAGTCTTGTGCCCTTCAAGTGCTGTCACACGTCCCTTAGGATAAACTGCTCCTCAGAGCCATGCAAAGACAACAGGCAGGTCCTCTATGTCTAATGCATATCTGAATCTCAGGCTGCACACAGCTTGGGTTCAGCAGAGCCTTCCTATTACATTGCTGCTACTTCCTGAATCTGGTCTGTGAGCTGTTTAAATGGTGAGTTGTGGTAACACTGCAAAAGTCCCCACCCTCACTGTCAACCACCACAGAAGGCAGCAGGCGTCAGGCCTGTTCCTAGAGCAGAGCTTTGGGAACCAGGGCATCTTGCTCGCCCTAATCTTCCGTAGCCTTCCTTCTGGAGAGGGTCTAGGAGAGCAATGCATTTTGTGTTTTCTTGAAGAATTACATGTTTTTTATTCCTGAAATATGTGTCAAGGCTCAAGATGGAGCTGCTCCAGCCTGGGGTGCCACGTCAGCAAAATGAAAGTTAGATAACTTTCCTGTCCCAGTAAATGCTCACCTTGACTAGAAATGCAGTATGTATATCCAGTCAGCTAATCCCCAATCTCTAAGTCAACTCTGGGCCTTCTCACCCCAAATAAGGCTCCAGTAAATCAGATATTTTCTATTTTTCCCTTCCTGTTCTCTAATATATTTTTATTGATTTCAGAGAGGCAGAGAGAGACAGAAACATCAATGATGAGAGAGAATCATTGATCAACGATCCCATTGTACCTCCCATTGGGATCGAGCTCACAACCCACACGAGACCTCCTGGTTCATAGGTCCATGCTCAACCACTAAGCCATGCAGGCGGGCAGCCCCTTCCTGCTCTTTATCCTATAAAAGCTTCCTGCCTTTTGTCCTATTTTGCAGTTCTCCACAGGAGACTGTCTCTTCGTGTAGTGTTAAAGTTTTTGTTTGTATCACCTCAATTGTCTTCTTTCATCATTCTTTAAGGATACCATTTACGATGCTTCAAAGGAAAGATAAGCAACTACAGTACATATTTTAGAACCTTTAGATTATTAGAGCTGAATAGAAATTTTAGTTAGTGACCCGCCTATCCTTATCTCTATGCCTAGCCATTATTATTTTCCTTTGACACATGGAGAAATCCATTAATTTTCCTAAATACAATCTATTTTTCCTGATGGATCAGGATGCTAGTTACCCCCTCTTCTTGGGTGCCTGTGTATACCTTTGACCTTTTTTAATTTTCTTTTATTTTTCTTGGGTTAGAGCTCTGTCATCTCTCCCAGAGGAGCCCCCAAAAGCAACTTTTATTAAAAAGTACCCTTAACAATTATCCATAGTTGTTTATCATAAATTAATGTCACTGGAGCTGAGGAACTGCAGTGGAGAATCCTGTGCCACAAAAATGTTGTCATTCGTGTCTTCAGGTGGGAAACTGAGGCACCAAGTGAGGACATAACTCGGCTGGGGTCAGCCATGCAGAAAGCCTGACATGAACCTCCTTGATTATTAAAGGCCCCTCCACTCTGAGTCTCTTTTCTCCCCATCTCTCCTCTCATTCCCTCCAACACTGCAACTGTTCTACCTTTTCCACTTGGTAACTATGGGAAGCAGAAAAGTGCTAACCATAGCAACAATAGGAAAATTGTTAATTGGATATAAAATAATTTAGACAAAGATGAGATGCTACTACACATGGGTGAATATTGGAGTATTTGGACTGAATATTTTTCAGATAACAATGACTAAGAAACAGTTTCCAAGATTCCCTAAAAACCGTAGGCTCGTGTCCTGAAGCAGCCAAAGGAGCCGTCTGGAGACAGAGACAGAGCTTATGAACCCCTCCGGCCCCTGGGGCTTGGTGAGGAACTCAGCCTCGGTTTGAGCTCATCTAAAAGAAAGACAGGACCTGAAAGGAGTACAACAACAAAAGGTCAAGTTCACTTCTAAGTGTACAAAACAAGAAAGCCACACAGTACAAAAGGGAGGAAGAGAGTCACATCCTCTCAGCTACTAACAGCCTCCTCTTGTGAGTGGTGCACACTCTTATATAAAAATAAAACGCCTTCCTGGGAATTTGCTTTGTTGATATTTTTATTTTTCTCAGATCTATACATTTTTAAAAATGCATTTCCATATTTTAGATAAACATTTCAAACAAGTTTTACTCCTGCCTGCATTAGAGATTAAAAAAAAATTAACTCTAATTAGTGTTTTGTTGGTGCTTGTGATTTACATGCTTGGCTTTGAAGATCAAAAATAATGTACATGTGCTTCCATGTTATTTACTTTCTCCCACACCCACTGATATTATCTGGCCATTCTCAAATGTAAAACATTGGCATCAAAAACATTGAGTCCTGAGTGTCTGTAGGTAAACAGCAGAGTTTCAGGGTGGCGGTCAAGCAGGAGGAGGTGCAGTGATGAGATCCACTGGCTCTGCTCTTAGGCTCTAACACTAGTCGTGTGGCCTTGGGCAAGTGACTAACTTTTTGGATACTCAGTTTCTGCATCTATAAAATGGGAATTAAGCAAGATATTACATGTACAGTGCTTTCACAGCATCCAACATGAAATATGTATGTGATACACATATAACAGTGGTTAAGAACATAGTCTCTGGCCCTGGCCATTGTGGCTCAGTTGGTTGGGCATCATCCCATGCACTGAAAAGTTGCTGGTTCGATTCCAGTCAGGGCACATGCCTGAGTTGTGGGCTTGATGACTGGTAGGGAGCATGCAGGAGTCAGCCAATCGATGTTTCACTCTCACATCGATGTTTTTTTCCTCTCTCCCTTCCTCTCTCTCTCTCTAAAACATCAATTTTTAAAATAGAGTAAAAACAAAAAAGAATATAGTCTCTTATAGCCAGGCATAATTATAGTGTTTATCTCATAGTTTTATTGTAAATATTAAAAAATTTAAAATATGTAAACTTTATAAAAGCACCCGGCATACAGTGTGTTCAATAAGCATTATTATAAAACTGTGCTGTCTAACATGGTAGCCAAATATGGCTATTGAGCACTGAAATGTAGTTATTCCTAATTGTGACATGCTGTAAGTGTAAAATACACATCAAATTTCAAAACTTACTATAAAAAAGTACAATATCTCAATGATTTTTACATTACATGTTAAACTAGTACTATTGTGAATATACTGGGTTAAATTATTAAAATTAGATTTACTTGTTTCTCTTTGCTTTTTTAATGTAGCTACTAGACAACTTAAAAGTACATAGGTGATATGCATAGCCCATTAGTACTGACAACAGTGTGGTGAAGGTCCTGGGAGCGGGGCTGGGCTCTGCAGAGGTGGACAAAGAGCGGGGAAATGAGGGCCATCTGTGATAGTGTCAACAATAAAAAATAAAATTAAAAAAAGTTTTTTAGCCAGAACCGGTTTGGCTCAGTGGATAGAGCGTCGGCCTGTGGACTCAAGGGTCCCAGGTTCGATTCCGGTCAAGGGCATGTACCTTGGTTGCAGGCACATCCCCAGTGGGGGGCGTGCAGGAGGCAGCTGATCGATGTTTCTCTCTCATCGATGTTTCTAACTCTCTGTCCCTCTCCTTCCTCTCTGTAAAAAATCAATAAAATATATTTTTAAAAAAAAAGTTTTTTAAAGTACATATGTGACTTGCATTGTATTTGACAGAACTATTCTAGAATATAGAAATCTTAAAGTAAGAAATTTATCAAAAAGAACCTTCCTTACCTTTTAAAGTTTGGAATACTTTTCATCATAAATAAGAAATATTGCAGAAAAGCAAGGGAATCAAAGTGCTAAGGTAAGCCATAGAATTGCCAAAGGAGTTAGTGCAATTTTAGGTTGCATTGATTTTCCCAGGAAAAATTAACTATTCCTTTCTCTTCTGAAGTGTTTTTGTTTGTATATTTGTTTTAGAATTTATAGTTTAAGAAAGATATAGGCAATCTAGACTGTATCCTTGGTAAGGCTCCTACGAAGATGAGGTCTTATTACCACACCATGGAAGGCAGCAACTATTCGTGGGTAAAGACATGAACATATTCAGCCAAGTGAGAAGACTCAAGAGGCATGATAGCTGTTGTCATTAGCAGGAAGTTTGCCATGTGAAAATGGAATTGACCCAAAAGGTTCAATTAGGTCCACATTACTAGTAGAGAAGATGATTCTAGCTTTAATACTGTATGGGACAATGTTAACACTTAGGGTTGTCCAAAAATAGAAGGAACTACCTTACGAGAGTTTGTCACCAACAATTCAAGCAGGGAATTATACAGAGGGTTATACATCAGGTAGATAGACCTTCAAAAGTTTTCAAACTGTGAAATTCCATGATTAAGGCTTTATTTACAACTAATTCTGGCAGAGAGCTGCCAATTCATGCATTATGACCAGAAAAACTACAGTTCCATGATTTAAATTAGTTTTTTGTTTAATATACATAATAATTCACTTGATTAAGTTCAAGAAACCAGGGGTTATTGTAGAAAAATATATGGTGGATAGGGATCTCGCAGGACGCAGGGAGAGGGACAGTGATACAGCGGACTTGACGGAAACTGTAACAGGAACTGAAGCAGCATCTGCTATCTTCCTCTCAGGCTGGTCGATCTCTTTCTTCTTCATGGTATCTGCCGTTCTCAGCATTCTCCCTCCATTCTATTCTTGATACTGACTGGCTTCATGTAACTCTACTCAGACATCATTTCTGCTTGTTAATTAATTTCAGCTTGCCTTTGAAGGCTTCTCTAGCCTTGAATCTACTCCATGACCTTACAGCATGAGTCCTCCCACAGCAAAGAAAATGTTGTCTTTTTCTTTTTTCTCTAGTCTTTCATTTTCCCAATTTTAGTTTCATGAGAATAATTGGCACAGCTTTTCTTTTCAAGCCCAGATCACTTGCTACAGAACGGATGGACTTCCCTTGGATCAGATGGCTTCCACTGATCCAAATAGCTGGGACTGGGGAATTTTACTTCTATAGGAGAAGGAGGTTTCTACCAGAAGCAGATGTGGGCTGGGCAGGAAATTATTGATATTTCTGTAATCTCCACTGAAAGTTGGAGGTCATGGAGGTTATACTAGAAATTTGGAGATTTACTTAAATTATTCTCTGTATAGGAAGAGAGAACCTTTTCAAAAAGTTCTGGTTTTGGACTAATGATAAAAATATGAATTTTGCTCTAGGATGTGTTGTAGGATCCTGCTACTCAAAGTGTAGTCCATAGAGCAGCAACATCAACACCACTGAGGAGCCTGTTAGAAATCAGAATCTAAGGCTTTACCCCAGACCTACTAATTTAGAATCTACATTTAAATAAGATTTCCAGGTGATTTGCATTCACGGTTCAGTTTGAGAAGTGTAGCTCTAAGATGAACTGATTTGATTTAGTCTTTCTGAAAGTTACCAAAGGCTTTTACCAGCAAACTTCCAGTAGTGATCTATAGCCACATGAGAACCAAGTGTGACATTGTCAGAAATTTTGTGAGTTAGTTGATTTCATGTTTGGTAGCTTGAAATCAGCTATTGTGTGAACATTTACACCATGGAGATAGGCAAATGTTACACATTCATTTCCTTTGTACCAGGAGACAGCTGTTAAACACTTACCAGCAATTCCACTGGGCAATCTAGGATTTAGTCTCCTAGGGATTTTTGAAGAGAAGCACCCATATATGGGGGAGGGAAGACAGACAAAATGATTCCAATTCCTTCCACACTTTCAACTTTATGACTAAGAAATTACTATTCTAGATAGTAATTTCTTTATGAAAATATAATCTGAGTCTGAAGTAAGCCCAAGGAAGGAAGGTAATCTAGGAGTTGGTAATATTTAAAGTGCAGATAGGCAAACACTGGACATTTTCCCAGCTGACAGCTGGCTAGTTTAGGAGCTGAAATCACATGTGTAGTAGCAGTTTCTGTATAGAGGAGAAGAAGATAAGAGTGGGTAGATTCTGGCCCTAAAGACACCAGGTGGGGAAATTCATGTTTTTATTGCCTATATTATATGGAGCATTAAATTATTAAACAAAACAACAACTCCTCCCCAAGTTAATGATAGGTAGGATGCAAATGTTTCATAGTATTACAGAGGGAGTGGTACTGGACCAGTACATCAGCATCACCTGAATACTTATTATACATGCAAATTCACAGGCCCACCCTAGGCCTATGGATCAGAAACTCAGTGCGGTGGAGCCTGGCAATCTGAGTTTTAACAAGTCTTCTGGGTAATTCTGATGCACACACGGAAGTAGGAAGTATCATGGAGTTCCTTTTTTTTTGGTCCAATAAGACCCATTTTCAATTTGAACCCCAAATGAGAAGTGACTCTTCTTGCAATGAAGTCTTCAGTTCAACTGGAAGATGGTTGAGGGAGGTAGAAAACACAGATCAGGAGAATCACAGGGCTAAGCAAATATTTAAAAGCTTTGCTTAGCCAAGCAGGCAGGCAGCTGGCATGTTGCCAAGATTCCTAGAGCATATAAGCCTTTCTAGAAATCAACTGGAAAAAGTTGTTTTAAAGTGAACTTTGAGGGAGTGCATAAACACAGTCTAAAGATTTTCTTCAAATATGAATAAAAGTTCTGATATAAAGAAAGTGACATCCTAGCACATGTAGGGATAAGAATAGCAGGTATATTAAGAAATAAGCAGATATTGGAAGAAGGGATATTAGAACAGCATATTCATTTTGCCTCTCTGGTTAAGAACTCTCACTGGTTCCTTACTAATGACAACACTTAACATTAAATGAGTGTTTATTCTGTGTCAGGTACTGTAGTAAGTACCTTAATAAATTATCTCATTATTAGTCCCAGATGAGGAATCTGAGCTCAGAGAGATATAGTAAGCTGCCCCGGGTCATATGGCTAGTAAGTGGTGATACTGGGATTCAAAACCTAGGAAATTTAGCTTCAGAACACCACTGCTTAATCAGAATGTTCTACTGCCTCTCTTCAATGAGAACTTCATATGTATTAAACATTTAGTCTTGGAGTTCCCCAGTTCTCAGTGTAGATTTCTGTAGCTATTATAAGCTTCAAACTAAATAACCTTTTTCTATGTTGTTATATATAGATAACTGGACTCTGAATCCCACTGACTAAAGTCATCAAATTCTAGTGCTCAAAGTGAGCAATTAGGTAAAGAAGCTGCACCACTATAGGACATTGTTTTAATAGGGCTTACAAGCACACTACTTGAGTTCCACATTGAATATTTAAATTCTCTCGTTTTGAAAGGAGACATAAAGAAGTACACAGATGGGGGCCAACCGACTCTGGCTACGGAAAGGGAGGGGTGTAGAGTCTAAGGACCAGCACCTCTAATCTGGGTGTTTGTTTTGTCTGAATGGATTTGGTAAATTTGCTCCTATCCTGGCATTTGTTCACAAATAAAACTCATTTTTAAACAGAGGTTAAAAAAATAAACAAGGTATGATTTCCGCCCACACTGAGCTCAGATTGATGGGGAAAACAGAAATATTATGGGAATAGTTGCACAACTCTGTGAATGTTTGAATTGTACAATTTAGATGGGTGGATTGTTTGGTATGTAAATTAAATATCAATAAAACTCTTTAAAAACAAACAAAACCAGATATAAGCCCTGGGTACTGTACAGAGTCATGAAGAGATGGTCATAACTCAGCCTGGGAAGAGAGAAGGGAGGCTTCATCAGTGATTAAAGTCTGAGCTGAAATCTTTAAAAAAAGTTACCTGGGTGATGTGGTACAAGATATTCCAAGCAGAGGGGGCAGAATGAGCAGCGGGGTGACGAGAAACCCTGGGTGTGGGAGCGGGGAGGGTGTTGGCAGGAAGACTGAGGCTGGGGAGGTAGGTGGAGGCAGAAGCAGCTTCCGAGGTAGTCCCTGGAGGGTTTTATTTAAACTGGGAAGTGACACAATCTGTGACCAGATTTGCTTTAGATAAATCACACCGTCAGCTGTAATGTAATGGGAAGAATACTGGTTCATTTTTCTTTCCTCCCCAGTCAGAATAACCTGTGCGTAGGTCTTACATCTGTTATATTAAAACTAATAGTGTTATACTATTAAGTCTTGTTCTTCAGTTGATCCTAATGCCATAGTTAGCCAGCAGGGGCAACATGTAGAGCTGATAAATATCACCTTAAGCCCCCTCTGATCTTGCGCTGAGTTAAAAGGTTTGTTAGTGATTGGGGCACCCGCCTTGGGTGTAGTGGACAGCCTAGCGAATTTTTAAAGTCTTTACAAGACTGGAAACGTGGCGGTGGAAGCTGGTGAGATTCTCCAGATTTTCTATTTTTCATGCTTCTCCTGGGTACTCTCACCATCTATTAAGACGATCGTCCCGAGTACATTTGCAGAATCAAAAATTAAAATGGTTAGGACACCGCCAGCAGGACCGTGTTCTGCAGGAAGAGCAGATTTCCTGGAAAACGTTTACGCTCTCCTACCGGAACCTTGAAACGCGGAGTCCCGGGCAGCACGGAGGGCTGAGGGGGGAACACCGCCACGGGGCACGCCGTCCAGCGCCCTTCCCACTCGGCACCAAAGCCGATTTTGGTTCCTGCCCCTTTCTTGCTCCTCCCAATCTCTTCCCCCTCCGCCAACTCCGGAAGGGAACCCTTTCAAAACTTCTTCCACGTGGAAGCGTAGGACCAATTTCATCAGCACAATCCGGAATGATCAACATGGCGGCGGCCGTCAGATGCCTCAGTAGAGGTAAAGCCCGGGGTTGTGTGGGCTCCGGGGGAAAAGACCGGTGGCGCGGAGTCTCCTCTTGTACAGAGTGCAACAGACTCCTACGCACGGGTCTGCGCTGGGGGCTGGGAAAGCCTCCTGCTCGTTTTGGGCTCAAAGTTCTCGAGGGTCCTTGCTGTGGAAAAGCGACCTTCTCTGCGGCCTCACACCCCCTTTGGAGCCGTCCACCCTAGGAGTGGAATGGGAGGAGGATGTACATCGACACCCCTCCGGCCACTCGCAGCGGCCGAGGCCAGGACGGGGTTCTGTCTCCGAGACTGGTGGGGTGCAGGGAGAGAAAGGAGTTGGCTAGCTAGGCGAAGTGAGTTCTGAAAAGGAAAAGGTTCTGTAAAGGAATGTGTGTGGCTCACAACTGTAAACTTGAACGTTTACAAAATGCTTGTTGGTGCGTTCAGGGTACTACATAGTTGCAGGTGATTTCAGTTCTTAAGCTTCCGAAGACGTTGCCTAATTTGGATCAGCAGTTGTCCTTTGGTGGCTAATTCAGGCATCCTTCTTGGTAGCAACTCTTCCTCAGCATTTCAGAAGGTCCAGTTAAGGGCTAGGATGACAGCCCTTTTTTGGTACATTGCTCTTTAATTTTTGTTCTGTGTTGTGTTTTTGAAGCACAGTGATGTGTATAGTTATTTAATTAAGATAGGTCTTTAGGTGGAAGCATCGTCTAGCATCACCCCCATTTTACATATTTCAGATATCCATATGTGCACGAATCTGTTGTTGGGCTGTTTATTGTCTTATCACTTTGTCTTTCTATGCCTGTGCCAATACCACAGTCTTAATTACCATAGCTTTATAACAAGTCTTGATCTCTGGTGAGGCAGTTCCTTCACTTTTTTCGTATCTTTCAGAAGTGCTTTCAGCAACTCTGTGAATGTATTATCTATTTTTAAAAACGAGTAAAATTTAAATTATTTTATATATTCAGGACAGACATACATATTCTGTAACGTACTTTGAGCCTGAACTGGATTAAGTTAAAAATAAGTGAAGACAAAATTGTTCAATTTGTTGTGTTTACTTGGCTTTAGTTTTAAGAAGTGGAGTGTCCATTATTACACTTTTTAAAGAATGGTTAAGAATCACAAAATATTGAATGTTTTTGTTCTGGAAAACACTGATTAAGAATATAAAAATTGTGAATGTAATTATCATTTATTAATATTTTACATGTTTTTTTTCTTTCAAGTCTTGATACATCAAAGGCATAATCTTTCCAAGATGGCTTATCAGACACCTCTTTATCCTTGTTCTGCATGTGTTCATGTGCCTAATAGACATTTTGCTGCTGCTGCTGCTGCTGCTGCTAGGAGGTAAGTATTTTTTTTTTTAGTTATTTCATTTGCTGTCATCTAAAATTTTGATTAAAAAGATTATGCTCAGTTCCATAAACAGATACAGGGACATGTAGTTGTAAAAGTCTATCATCTCTGCTTTTTTGACTTTATAGTCCTGAATAAAATATATAACTTAAAACACTACTTAATATTTATTGAATACTGGCATTCAATTACGAGTTTAATCCCTACAGCAACCTTATGTGGAAGCTATTGTTATTCTCTTTTAGAAACAAAAAGCAAGGCACTGATAGATTATGTAACTTGTGCAACATCACAGAGCTAGTAAGTGTTGAGGCTAGGATTTTGTGACATAATACATATTTACATTAGTCTGCCCAGTTCCTGACACAGAGCTTCTAAAACCCTTGTAAATCTCCTGAGTTATAGGGATGCTGGGAGCATCTTTTGTTCTTATATCGGGTCTTTGACCCATTTCCTGATACGTACGGAGCTTCTAAAACCCTTGTAATTTCCTGGGTGATAGGAGCACTTTTTTACTAACAAAGCAACTCTTGGTGGGCTCCTGGATTGGGGCTGGTCACCAGAAAGACCAAAACATGGTTAGAAGCTTAGAACCTTCAGCCCCACTCTCCATCCTACAGGGAGGGGAGAAGGCCTAGACTAAGATTGAGTTCATAATTGATCATGCCTACATGATGAAGCCTCCATAAAAATCTCTGAACTATGGGGTTCAGAGAGGTTCTAGGTTGGTGCACACAATTTATGTGTCAGAGTGTAATGCTCCCAACCCAATGGGGACAGACCCTTCTGGATCTCGTCCTATATACTGACTAATCTAGCTGTTCATCAGTATCCTTTATCATGTTCTTTATTATGTAAGAAACCGGTAAATATTTAAGGGTTTCTCTGAGTTCTGTGAGGCATTTTAGCAAATCATGAAGCCTGAGGAGGGGATTGTGCTACACCCTGATTTATAGCTTGTTGGTCAGAAGTACTGGAAGCCTGGACTTGTGATTGGCATTTGCACTGAAGGCAGTCTTGTGAGTCTGAGCCTGTAACTTGTGGGAACTAATGCTAAACCAGGTAGCTACCGTCAGAATTGTATTCAATTGTAGGACACCTACCTGATGTCAGAGAATTAGATGGTGTGGGAAAAAAGCCTGTGCATTTGGTGTCAGAATTCTTGTGAGTAGAGGAAAAATAGTTTCTATTTCACCAGGTACTCTGTTCTGTTCTTGCTTACTTTTAACTTTTAACCATATACACTCTTCTGTTCTTGCTTACTTTGAACAATCTCCAGATATATCTCCACATATCTTGGAGATTGTTTCAGGTAGAACTGTCTAGTCATTCTTTTTTTATTGAGTTATAATTGACATATAACATATTAGTTTCAAGTATACAGCATAATGATTTGATACTTAAATATATTGTGAAATGTTCACCACAATAGGGCTAGTTAACACCTATTATCATAGAGTTACAACTTCTTTTTCTTGTAAGGAGAACTTTTAAGATTTTTCTCTCTCCGCAATTTTCAAAAATACTGTACAGTATTATTTACTACAGTCACCATGCTGTACATTACATTCCCATTATTTATTGTAAAGTTTGTACCTTTTGACCATTTTGCCTACCCCTCCCTTTCTGCCTCTGACAACCACTAATCTATTCTCTCTTTTTTCCCCTTATTCCACATATAAGTGAGATCATATAGTATTTAACTTTCTCTGACTTATTTCACTTAGCATAATATCTTCAAGATCCATCCATGTTGCGAATGACAAGATTTTGTGGCTAAATAATATTCCACAGTTGAGTACACGAAACAGAGTTTATTCTTGTCTTATTTTCCATATGAGCAACTGTAAACCTATTTTTGCCCTACCTTGTATATACCACATTTCCTTTGTCCATCCATCCATCAATTGATACTTAGGTTACTTCCATGTTTTGGCTATTGGAAATAATGCTGCAGTGAACATGGGTATATTTCATTGTGTGAGTTTACCATAATTTAACCATTTTCCTATTGCTATACATTTATTGTTTCAATCTTTTGCTATTACAAATGATCCTGCAATGACTAGTCATGTACATAGATCTTGTAAAATATTATGAATATGTTTATAGTATAAATTCTGAGAAGTAGAATTGTTGAGTAAAAACATGTATCCTGGCCGGCGTTGAATGTCGACATATGAACCAGGGTCACGGTTCGATTTCCAGTCAGGGCACATGTCCAGGTTGTGTGCAGGAGGCAGCTGATCAATGATTCTCATTATTGATGTTTCTATCTCTCTCTCCCTCTCCCTTCCTCTCTGAAATCAATAAAATATAAAAAACAATGTTAATTAAGAACAAAAAAACTCTCCTCTTTGATATACAAAAAAAGATGTGTGCATTTATAATTTTGATAGGTAATAGCAATTTGCCTTTACAGAGATCTTGTCAGTTTATGTCCTTACCAGCAAGTATTATTAGAATGCCTATTTTCCCATATACATTGTGTAGTCAAAATTTTCATTGTTGCAAATTTGATAGGCAATAAATGGTTTCATCATGGTTTTAATTTGTATTTCTTTTATTATTGAGGTTGTATATCTTTCATATATTTAAGAGCAGTTTATTTATTTTTTACTGTGAATTTTCTGCTCATGTCCTATTTTTTTTTTTTTTTTGCTTGTTGATTAACAGAAGCTCTCTGTATATTATAAATTGTCAAATATCTGCACAGTAGCTTTAACATGTTTTAACTGTTGTGGTAGAGGAATGGATCAAGTGCTGTGGGATCACAGATGAAGGAGAGTAGTGCAAGAAGTATTTGAGCTGGCTCTTGAAAGATAGAGTTTTGCAGGGGGATTTGAGAATGGTGTTTCAGTGATATAGAGGCATGAAAGTAAATGATATGGATGTAATACAGTCTGATATGAATTGAATATAGGATAAAGAGAAAGATGGTGGGGGTGGGCTGGAGGGGGCTGATGTGGGAAAGGGGGACATATGTAATACTTTCACCAATAAAGATTACAAAAAAAAGAAAGAGATGGTGGAAATATAACTAGAAAGGAGGCTTCCTTTGAGTGTGAATAGTACCTGGATTATCTTTTCTTGTTGAGAAGTTGGAGAATATTGGTTGTGCCAATTTACATCCCTACCCAGCAGTGAGTGAGAGTGTCCAGTTTTCCATATTCCCAACAACCCTGGATATCATCAATCTCTGAGTTTCTTCAGTGTACTTCTAATTTATATATTTTGCCCATGTTTCCATTGGGTTGTTCATTTTTCTGCTTTCTTAAAGTATTTGTTTATTAGGGATAGCAATTATTTTGAGAATATTTTATATTTAAATGGTTTTTTTTGTCCTAGATAAATTTTTCATTTTACATTTTCTTTAAATTTGTATTCTAGTACAACTTTTAAAATAATTTCACTAACCTAAAAAACATAGTATAAGGAGTTTGCATACTTAAAAATATGAAAAATTATTAGCAATATTTTTATGCCTGACAATGAGTTATTCAGTAGCTTGAAGAGGATCATAGTATTCATAATTCTAGTTGTGATTTTAATTTTTAAATTAAATATACTGACTTTATAATATACTAAAAATAGTTTTTTCACGGCTATTTTTTTTTAAAAATCAGGATCTGAGACAGAGAGGCTTGCTTTTTTCCTCTTATCTCTTATCATTCTGAATCTCCCCGCTCCTCCGTGAATATAAACCATGGTTTGCCAGTGGCAGATTCTGGTTTAAAAAAAAAAAAAAAGGCCACTGTATCATCTCTGACTCTGGTTCTTTTCCTCTTCTGAGGTTATTTTTCTTCAAGTATTTCAAAAATTTTTGTGGACTGCCAGACATTTTGTGTAGAACAGTCGAGACTGAAGTACGTGGTATTTATGCCTGGAAATGTGCATGCCCCTTCTGTCATAGCCTTGAATCAATCCAGTCAGTTGATCTAGGTTTTGGTTTTATTGTTGCTATGGTTACCATTGGCTTCATATTTCTGTACTGTCACTTTGTGCTTTGAGTGGGGGCTGGGCTGTGGAAGGTTTCTCTTCAGTGTTCTAGGTCCTGATCAGTTTTCTGTCTTGCAGTTTTTGGGGGAGAGTAGAGAGTACAGTGCAGAGGTTGAGGGGGTTTGGGGGGGGGTGTCTCCATACTCTTGCCCCTCCCCTAGTAGTAGACTGCTGTTGCTTATTGCCCAGTGCTTGTTAGGCTGGGGATAGGTATGTGAGGGAGTCTCTGCTTTTTCAGATCCAGCATTTATCTTAAGTAGGCACAGTGTGGCTAGACCTTGGGGATGGGTCTTCTTAATATTTTTGTTCCTTGTCCCCATGGTGTGTATCTACCACAGATCCTGTGTGAGAATGTCAGGGACCTTCCCCATCTTTACTGGTAGAGAATACTGCATGCAGGACTGTTTCCTTCCCTACCCTCAAGGGTAGAAGTTTTAGTACTTCTTCTTTCTTTTTCCTACACAGAATGGATGTTTACCTCTGCCCTAGAGGGTTTCAGGGTTACATGCTTTTCTGGCAGCAGTGGCTGATCTCCTCCTTGTCTGCACCCTCCAGGGAGGATTTCTAGTCTCTTGGCCTGCTCTAGTATTTCCTAAGAGTATCAGGGGAGGTCTGTGAAAAGGCCCTAGGAAGGGAGTGTGAACTTCCCTTGTGTTTGCATCTTCCAAGGGGGTTTACACTGTCACCCTCGCCCTAAAATTTTTGCTGATTTCTTTTCCTTACCTGCTTGCCTTTCTCCCATACTCTGCTAGGGGTGAAACTTGCCCTGGTGGTATGCATGGGGGCGGGGTGGGAGTGTGGATTGACTCCTTGGATTTTAGGCTACTCATTTGCCCTGTGATCTCAGCTCTGTGATGGATTCAAGACAAGTGGTGATTTTTATTTCACTCTTTCTTACTGTTAAAGCTCTTTCCAGCTTTGCTTTTCTTTCTTTTTTTTTTTTTTACTTTCATTTATTTGTATTATTAATGATTGGGTTTTATTCTGTCAGCTGTTACATTGTAAGTGGAAGCAGAATGTCTGCATTTAGTTTAATGAATAAACCAGCATCAGAAATGTTAGTGAGTTTATTTATGTGATGTACACTGAGAAATACAAATTCCAGACATTTGCATTCCATTAATAATTACATGCCCTAGGCATTTTCTCTTTAGTGCTGTTTAATTCAGTTTAGTTTGACAGAAGTTGTATGCTTTCCTCCCCTCTCCCCCATCCCAACCCTTCAATTCTTCAATGTCAGAGGTTTCTTTCCTTCAAAGAACCCTAGCAGGTTTGGCTCAGTGAATAGAGCAGGGGTGGGCAAACTTTTTGACTCGAGGGCCACAATGGGTTCTTAAACTGGACCGGAGGGCCGGAACAAAAGCATGGATGGAGTGTTTGTGTGAACTAATATAAATTCAAAGTAAACATCATTACATAAAAGGGTACGGTCTTTTTTTTTTTAGTTTTATTCATTTCAAAAGGGCCGGATCCTTGCCCACGGCTGCTCTAGAGTGATGCTTTCTTAATGCAAATAACTCACCTGCATTGGCTTTAAGGTCTTCAGGTGTGACCATGACAACACATGTTTTGGGCACATCCCCAGTAGGGGGTGTGCAGGAGGCAGCTGATCGATGTTTCTCTCTCATCGATATTTCTAACTCTTTATCCCTCCCTTCCTCTCTGTAAAAAATCAATAAAATATATATTTTTTTAAAAAAGAACTTGGATCTCTGGAGTCATAGATCTTCAAAGGTCTTGAAGTGAGCTTTATTATAGCACTGATATTTTTTCTTATAATTCTTTATTTGGGTGTAACTATGGAATTATTTTTCCTTTCATGTTTTTGGAATTAGGGGACAGATGAGGCAGGCAGAAAGTTATTACCTGAGCACAGTCTCTTTTACTCATTTAATCTATGTGGTTTAGTTACCCAGGTAACTGCAGCTAAATTCTGTTCTCTTTGATTCAGACTGCCAGGTGTTTCTCCCTCATTTTCCAAAAAAAGCCTTTCTAGTATGATTTATTTTAGGCTCTGAGAATTATAGTTTTTAAGCTCTCCTGATAGGGCCTTACATAATTACATGAACATGAACAAAAAAGTTCTTCTGGACATGATTCTTATGAATAAAGATAGACACTTTTTGGAGAGTCATAGAAAATAGGCAGTTGGTCTATGAAATTATTATTAATGGATTTTGTTCAGTTGCAGGTTTTTTTTTTTGGAAGAAAATATTTTCCTTAGAGTCCTATTCAATCTGTGTTGTAATGATTTATACTTTTCTTTCTTTTTTAAAAAAAATTTCTTTTTTTTTACTAAAGCAGTGTTCCATTTGTAACTTAAAAATATTTTCACTGGCTCAGTTGGTTGGGCACTGAAAGGTTGCTGGTTCGATTCCCTGTCAAGGCACATGCCTTGGTTGTTGGCTCCATCCCCAGTTGCACAGGGGTTGCACAGTAGACAGCCAATTGATGTTCTGCTCTCACATCAACATTTCTCTTTCTCCCCCTCTCCCTTCCCCTCTCTCTCTAAAAAAAAAATTCAATGAGTATTTTAAAAAATATATATTCACTGAATCACCTCAAATATGTATTTTGTGAAACAAGGTTCAAAGCATAAATAAGTAAATTGTTGTATACCCAACTCAGTTTCTTAGTTTCTTCCTTCCTTCCTTTTTTTCTTTCACTAGGTTTTGCAGATATTTGTTAATTTAAAAATCATATTTCAGCCCCTGGGAATTTCATATTAATTGCAAATTAATGGACAGGTTCAGCCATGAATGAAAATTTAGTGGTGAAATCAGCATTTATGTAAAGTATAACTGTAGGTTACAGCTAGGACTCATTTTTTAAAAAAATTCTTTATTGTTTAAAGTATTATATATGAATCCTTTTCCCCCATTGACCTCTCCCAACTCGTTCCCACCCCCACCCCCACCCCACACATGTCCTCACCCCTCTTACTGACTGTGTCCATGGGTTATGCTTATATGCATCATACAAATCATTTGGTTGATCTCTTCTTCCCCTTCCCCTTCCACCTGAGGTTGGATGGTCTGTTCGATGCTTCTGTGTCTCTGGATCTATTTTAGTTCATCAGTTTATGTTGTTCATTATATTCCACATATGAGTGAGATCATGTGATGTTTATCTTTCTCCAACTGGCGTATTTTGCTTAGCATAATACTCTCTAGTGCCATCCATGCTGTTGCAAATGGTAAGAGTTCCTTCTTTTTTTACAGCAGCTTAGTATTCCATTGTGTAGATGTACCACAGTTTTTTAAAAAAATATATATTTTATTGATTTTCTACAGAAGGGAAGGGAGAGGGATAGAGAGTTAGAAACATCGATGAGAAACATCCATCAGCTGCCTCCTGCACACCCCCTACTGGGGTTGTGCCCACAACCAAGGTACATGCATGGGCACTTAGGCTGTTTCCAAATCTTAGCTATTGTAAATTGTGCTGCTATGAACATAGGGGTGCATATATCCTTTCTAATTGGTGTTTCTAGTTTCTTGGGATATATTCCTAGAAGTTGGATTACTGGATCGAATGGGAGATCCATTTTTAATTTTTTGAGGAAACTCCGTACTGTTCTCCACAGTGGTTGCACCAAGTCTGCATTCCTACCAGCAGTGCAAGAGGGTTCCTTTTCTCTGCACTTGTCATTTCTTGATTTGTTGATGATAGCCAGTCTGACAGGTGTGAGAGGGTACCTCATTGTCGTTTTGATTTGCATCTCTCAGATGATTAGTGACTTTGAGCATGTTTTCATGTCTCTTGGCCTTCTGTATGTCCTGTTTCGTAAGGGGTCTATTTAGGTCCTTTGCCCATTTTTTGATTGGTTTATCTTCCTTTTGTTAAATTGTATGAGTTCCCTATAAATTTTGGAAATTAAACCTTTACCGGATATAACTTTGGCATATATGTTCTCCCATGTAGTGGGCTTTCTTGTTTTGTTGATGGTTTCTTTTGCTGTGCAGAAGCTTTTTATTTTGATGTAGTCCCATTTGTTTATTTTCTCCTTACAGCTAGGACTCTTACTCATTTAGTTTATTTTAGGTAGAGAGTTTATTACTAAAACAGGTTCTCTAGGCTTCTTCTTCTATTGGCTTCACTGCTCTTTTACTAAATATAAAATAAAAATATGATTTCTCCAGTTTGGAAGGTTTCCGGATTTTGTGGAGTACTTCCCAGGTAGCTGAGGCATGTCGCCTCCATCCACTTGGGCTCCTGCTTACTAAGTCAGTGGTTCTCAACCTTGGCTGCACATTAGAATCACCTGGGAATTTTTTTTTTAATCCTGATTTCCGGGCCTCATCCTCTGGAATTTCTGTTTCTTTGTTATGGGGTGGGGCCACAACATTAGTAACAAAGAAACAGAATTTCCGGAGGATGAGGCCCAGAAATCAGGATTTTAAAAAGATTCCCAGGTGATTCTAATGTGCAGCCAAGGTTGAGAACCACTGACTTAGACAGTGAGCATTGGCATTATCTCCTATTATGTTAAATTGCTCATTAGCTGAGAGCATATTATATTAGTTGTGGTAATGAGGTTTCATTGAGTCTAAAAGTGAGAATGGAATTAACTTTGGAATGGTTTTTGAGGTACTTTTTAAAAAGTTGTTTTACTGTCATCCACTTCTTTCACATAAATTTTATAGAACTTTGTATTAATTTTCTGTTGCTGCTATAACAAATTACCTCATATATTGTGGCTTAAAACAACACAGGCTTATTATCTTGCAGTTTTGTAGGTCAGAAGCCTAACATGGATTTCACTGGGCTAAGATCAGGGTGTTAGCAGGGCTTCATTTCGTTCTAGAGCAGCGGTTCTCAACCTGTGGGTCGAGACCCCTTTGGGGGTCGAATGACCCTTTCACAGGGGTCGCCTGAATACATCCTGCATATCAGATATTTACATTATGATTCATAACAGTAGCAAAATTACAGTTATGAGGTAGCAACGAAAATAATTTTATGGTTGGGGTTCACCACAACATGAGGAACTGTATTAAAGGGTCGCGGCATAGGAAGGTTGAGAACCACTGTTCTAGAGGCTCTATGGAAGAATTTGCTTCCTTTCCATTCCCAGCTTTGAGAGGCCACCTACATTACCCCAAGTTCTCCACCTTCAAAGCCAGGAATGGCAAATTGATTCTCTTTTCATGCTTGAATTTCTCTTATCTCTTACCATCTTGGTCAGATGCAGGTGGGAAAAGGGGAAAGTTTCGCTGCTTCATAAGGATTCGGTATGATTAGATTGGGCCCACTTGGATAATTCAGGATACTCTCCCATTTTCAGATCTTTAACCTTAATCACATCTGCAAAGTCCTTTTTGCCATGTAGAGATGGATATCTGTGGGAAGCCATTATTCTGCCTACCACAGAACCCAAGCATCTTTATAGAATATTATTTCACTGATTTAAAGTGCTTATGGGTAAAAGATTATAGGTGTGAATTGACTTAATGCTGAGAAAATATATCACCTCTAGTTCTCTCTTTTCTTCTTAGCTTCAAACTCTTAACTGCAATTACTTGTTGAACATATTTTCTTAGATATTTTGTAAGCACCTTGTTAGCTTTTGCTATATAACAAACCACCCCACAATTATTTGTCATTGCCCACATGCCTGTGGGTCAGCTGATGTAAGCTAGGTTTGGATGGGTGTCTCTGATGACCTTGGCTGGGCAAGCTGTGCATCGGTGAGTAGGCAGGTCAGGTGAGAATTGTCTAACCTAGCCTGGGGCTCTCTGGGGGCAGCTGTGTTTCATGTCTCATCTTCCCACCTTTGGGTTAGCCCAGGCATGTTCTTATGAAAATGGCGGAAATGCAAACATGTAAGTGGAAACACATGAAGCCTCGTGTAACCTGAGCTTAGAGCAGAGAAACTGTCACTTTTGCTTATTCTATTGGCCAAACTGGTCACATGGCCAAATCAAGGTGCTGGGAAAGATACTTTTATCTTTTTAAATGGGAGGAATTTAGCAAAGTAACTTGAATGGATAAAAGGGTGTAAAAAATAGTATAAACAGAGCCTTTAAAGTAGAGTTGGAGCTGCCAACCCAGAGGAACTTGCCTTGCAGGTCTACTCCTCAGACCTTTGGAATGTTAAAACTGGGCAAAATAACCTTTAGACTGGGCCTAAAGCAATCTTATATCCCAAACAATGTTTGCAAAGATAACAAGAAAGCAGATAATATAGCTATGACTATTTGAGTTTCTGCCTGGGTCAGTTTTTCCAGAATCACTATTACTTTGTATCTCAAATAAATGCTTGCTGCCTCTCTCTCACTCTGGCCTTTTATTTTTTGGTTAACAGGGGATAAAGAATTGGGGCCAGTGATGTAATTAATCCCACACTGACCTCTGTACTACCTTCCTGTTTTACTTTATTTCTGGTCTTAGTTAATGATACTACTCTATGCCTAGTCATCTAAGCCAGAAACCTTAGAAGTATTTTAGAATCTTCTCTTTCCCCTTTTCTATATTCAGTATCTACCTTGTAAACATCTTTCTAAAGTTTAGAATCTAAACTCTCACCTATTACCCTCACTGTTCTGGTTCAGACAGTCATATCTCCTTGAGAAGAAAGGGAGGGAATAGTCTCTTCCTTGTCCCTAATCTAGTTTCCTTTGAATCCATTCTTTGTATTGCAGCTGGAATACTCTGCTTGCAATACATTGCCTCTAGAAGAGGATGCCCTCTGGGATGAGAGTCACCAACTTTATCTTATGCTGTTTTCTGTCTTTTGCTTTACTCTTCAGTTCAAGAGTCAACAAAATAAGGCCGGTGGGTCAAAAAATCTTGTCCACAATCTATGTTTGTATGGTTCATGAACTAAGAATGGTTTTACATTTTTAAATGACTGGAAAAAATAAAAAGAACAGTCATTTAAAAATGTAACATTTTTGTGACACATGAAAATTATGAAATCTAAACCAGTGTTCATAAATAAAGTTTTATTGGAATACAACTATGTTCATTCATTTTTGTATATGTCTGCTTTCATATTATAATGGCAAAGTTGAGTCATTGAAACAAGAGACCATAAAATACTTGCTATCTCATCCTTTACAGAAAAAGGTTGCCAGCCCTTGTTCTAGTCAAGTCGAACTTTCTGTACCATTCTATTTCACGCCTCAACGTGTTTATTATGTTGTTTCTTTGGCGCTTTTTTTAAGTAATAGCTTTATTGAGATATAACTAACATATTATGATGTTTATCCATTTAAAGTGTACATTTCAGTGGTCTGTAGTATATTAATAGAGTTGTGCATCACTGTAATTTTAGAACATTTTCATTACCTTCCCAAAAATCCCCATGTTCATTAGCAGTCACTCCTCATTTCCCTAATCCTCTCCCCCAAGCCTTAGACCAGGGGTCCTCAAACTACGGCCCGCGGGCCACATGCAAATACAAATACTGTATTTGTTCCCGTTTTGTTTTTTTACTTCAAAATAAGATATGTGCAGTGTGCATAGGAATTTGTTCATAGCTTTTTTTTAAACTATAGTCTGGCCCTCCAACGGTCTGAGGGACAGTGAACTGGCCCCCTGTTTAAAAAGTTTGAGGACCCCTGCCTTAGACAATCACTAAATCTACTTTCATCTCTATAGATTTGCCCATTCTTGATATTTCATGTAAATGGAATCATACAATATGTGGGGTTTTGTGACTGTCGTCTTCATTTACATAATGTTTTTAAGGTTTATACATATTGCAGCAGATACCAGTATTTTATTCCTTTTCATTGCTGATTAATATACCATTGTATGTATGTAACATGTATCCATTTATGATATGATGGACATCCATTTTGTTTTTACTTTTTGACGATAATGAGTAATGCTGTTATGAATATTTGTGTACAAGTTTTTGTGTGGTCATGAATTTTCATTTCTCTTAGGTATATACCTGGGGAAATTCTTTATTCTTCAAGAATTTACTTTGGGATCATCTCTTGCAGATCCCTTTCCTAGCCTCCTAAGCTGGATTAAATGTTCATTCCCTATTGCTCAAATAACACTTGTAGTACTTTACACATGATATTGACGTTATCTGTTTGCATGTTTATTCCTCTGTTCCTCTAAGTTTCTGGAGAGCAGCATCAATGCCTTATTTGACTTTGTATCAACTGCAAACAGTACAATAATTCACTTAATATTTGTTGAACTAGAAAAACTGTAAAGCAGTCTATGCTTTCGAATTAAAGTAAACTTTATATTTTGTTATTTTTTTTTGTCTTATATACATGGGCTTTTTTTTCTTTTTTCAGTCTCTTGGAATACATATTGAAATAACTGATCATGAATTTATCTTTTTTCAAGGCCTGAAAAGAAAACAAAAAAAGGTACCAAAGAAAAAGCATCAAATGAAAAACAAGATGACATAGAAAAAATAAAGTCAATCCCCTTTATGGAAGATGAACCTGAGGATGATGTTTACTTAAAACGCTTATATCCAAGACAGATATATGAGGTGGAGAAAGCTATTCATTTACTTAAGAAATTTCAAATTCTGGACTTTACACATCCAAAGCAAGGTGTTTATCTTGATTTGACACTGGACATGGCACTGGGGAAGAAGGTATATAGACTCAAAATAAATTTATTTGTGAACAGTAGTATGAATTGACATTTCTTAATGTTTTAATTCTTGCCTTTTATAATAATTTTTAGAAAAACTTATGCTCTTTCTATGCTTTAGCATGAAAAATATGTATGTTTGTTTTTTAGCTTCCAAATATAAAATAGAATGTTAAGCAAACTCTCATAGTTGATGAACATATATCTCCTATCAGCAGAAAATCATTGGTATAAATTTCAACAAAAATAATATTAAAATTAATTGAGGTATTACTATAACTTTGAAAAATTACTTAAGCTGCCTGTGTGTCCTGTTCCTTCTCTGTAAATGAGAGTTTTGGATTAGATCATTAGCCTTCAGATATTTCCTTAGTGTCCTGGATTGAGACTAAGTTTGAATGAGTGGGGTGCCAAACTCCTCCCTTGCTTCAATCAGAATGTCTCTGCTTTATCTGTTTGTATGTTGCAGTTCCGTGGAAGACTTTAGTTTATAAAACTCTAAAAGTAGGAAACACATGTTATTAGAATTGATGTCCATTAAGCTTCTCACTGAAGGAATCTAATTTTCTTGGAACTGATATTTAAATTTTTATTCTCAGGGTCTTTTTTGGTCAAACTAGAAGGTATAAGTTTTTAAATACAATTGAACAACCTCAATAATAACAATAATGATTGAACATGTAAGAGGAGGCAGGATAGAGTCAGATTACAGTACCGGCCAGCATCCTGTTGTCACCACTTATTAACTCTTTGAACTTGAGTTTCTGGTTTTACCTCTTCAAATCTCAGTTTTTTTTATCTCTTTAAAAAGGGAGATAAAAAGCTTAGTTCATATGGTTATAGCAAAGATTGAATGTGGTCATGGATGTAAGGACTTGGTAGGTGTTTAATAATAACAATCAATATTTACTGGAAAGTTTTTATGTACCAGCCACCACACTAATGCTTTGCATGCATTTTCTCATTTAATCCGTTAATAATTTCAGAAGAAGAGGCCAAGACACAAAAAGTAAAGTAACTTGCTCAAGGTCAGAGAGTAGGGGTAGGGTTAGGATTAGAAACAGTTTATACTAGCCATGTTATAATTTTATTTTATATCACAGTGTTACTGTTAGTTTTATTTAAAAAATGTTGTGTCCAAGATGATCACTTTCTCAGTCAACTGTTAATATATTTCATAAATGTGTCTAGTTCACAAGCCACTTGTGACTAGACACATTGAAAGGATACTGTTGTCTTCCTAAGACATTTTCTTAATCTTAATAGACTGCTTGTAACAAGCCGGTATTCCCCAGGGAATGCTATTATGATTGCTTGCCATTGAAAAATTTACTGAAACCAGTTGTGACATGTTAATGGCAAAGGAATGCCAGTGAATAAAATTGAGTTGCATGTCTGATAGAATGTGTACTTAAGAGTTTGTGCTTTCTTGTCTGAAAAAAATCCTCAGAAGGTTATCTCTACTCAAAATCAACTAAAAATACAATCTTTCAGTTTTAATTAGGGAACACCCCTTTTCTCTTTTTTCCAGACCTTAAGGCTGCATCAAAACTGTGGACTTAGAACTTGTTTCCATGTGAAGTTTCCCTAAGAGATCTGAGCCACAAGCCTAGACAGGCAGGACTTTGACCAAATGACTGAACAAATTAGTTCTGAGGCCCTGGGGAATCTCCACCCATATTAGGGGCCTCAAGTGCATGTTACTGTGTGTTTTAGATGTTCCAATTTTCTTCCCACAGATGTCTGAAAGTGGTAGGTGGTTTAGGTTGTTTCCAAATAGACCCACTCAGAAGAGCCTTTCAGGCTTGGCATTCTGTCTTGGATTTAGAGTTAATATCACCAGATTGTTTAGAGCCAATGATGGAGATTAGTGTGTCCTACTGAGCAGATCAGCTGGATATTGTCTATTGTTCAGTATGCACAGTTGCATTCATTTCCTCCTTGATGGTGTCACAAGATTACATATTCTTTTAAATTTAATTCAAGGTGGCAAAAATTATTGGCATCCATGTAGAAAGAAAGTATTGTACTAGGTGCTGGGGAAGATATGGATATGCAAATACATCTTTCAGTATATGAGACACTGATGAATGATGTAGAGATAGAAGCCAAGTACCATGGGAGTATGGAGCTGGGTAGAGAGATTTAGATTTTCATGATGGTTTCTTACAAAAGAAATAAAATCTCTGATGCCTTAAATTATAATCATTGAATAGTTCTGGATTAATGAGAGGATATGTGGTAGAATTGAAACATTAAAAAACAAAACATGTTAGTTCTGTTTTTCATAGATGTGAGAGGCACAGAAAAGATGAATGAATTTTTCACAATCATTTTTTCCATTGTGTATTTAGAAAAAAGTGGAGCCATTTGCCAGTGTTGTTAGTTTGCCATACCCATTCGTTTCAGAAATCAATAAAGTTGCTGTATTTACAGGGGTGAGTAACCTTTACCAACTTTTTATATCCTTTAACTTGTTTAATAAAACATTAGTAAGTGTTTAGAATAACTGAATAAGTAGAATTAGAGAAAATTCTAGCATTCACCAAGTCTTATTTTCCCCATATGAACCTCAAAGCAGTAAGATGACTCATTTGAGGTTATGTCATTAGAGTAAGAAAAAGCTAAACTAGAACATTAACTTCATCATTAGTTATTATTCTATGATATTCTGTTTCTCACAAAAACGTTGACGGGAAGTACAGAATTTATTCTACTAGCTCCTGCTTCTGACTCAAACTCCTCAAACAACAATAAAATTATTTTGGGCCCATGTAGTTCTTTGAAGACAGAAACCACACTTTAAAAAATATCTAGTGTAGAAAGTGAAGAAAGTCAAGGCTATAACAAGTACAGTAATAAGTTTTTGGTCAAACTTTTTATATTTATAAACATTTGTTTATAATGTGTTTATGATTTTATTTTGTAAGGTGTTTTGATTTTTCTCCATCTGTCTCACTTTCAAGGAAGAAATTCTTCACTTTTTTTTTTTTCCAGAAAAGTGGAGCATATAGCTGTTGGAATGCCACGAAACTTGAGTAACTAAGGGAGTGTGATATATTTCACAGTAAAACCAAATGGCATAAATGGAACATAGAGAAAGAAAATTTAACTAATGCTGTGTATTTTTCTTTGAATTTTCAGACAACAGGCTAAATTTTGGTTCTATCATTTATTAAAAATATTTTTCTCTTCCTGATCAGTGTGGCTCGGTTGGGCATCATCTCATGCACTGAAGTGTTGCTGCTTAGATTCATGGTCAGGGCACTAGCCCAGGTTGTGGGCTTAATCCCTGGTAGGGGGCGTGCAGGAGGCAGTCGATCGATGTTTCGCTCTCACATCCATGTTTTTCTCTCCCTCTCCCTTCCTCTCTCTAACAATCAGTTTAAAAAATCTTTAAAAAATTTTTTTCTCTCTATATTGGTTTTATAAAATATCTCCATTTAAGGAGCAAAACTAAATATATTTTAATTTTTTAGTTTTGGAAGATGATATGTTTATGGTATTAGAGACTTAGGCTGAACTACTTGGTAGGTTCCTCATGTATTTTTTAAAAAATATTTTTATTGATTTCAGAGAGAAAGGCAGAGGGAGAGAGAGAGATATACATTAATGATGAGAGAGAATCATTGATTAGCTGCCTTCTGCATGCTCCCTACTAAGGATTGAGCCCGCAACCTGGGCATGTGCCCTTGACTGTAATTGAACCTGGGACCCTTCAGTCCACAGGCCAACGCTCTATCCACTGAGCCAAACCGGCTAGGGCCTCATGCATTTTTTAGTTATTTGCTCATGTTACAAGAAATACCTCAATTACCTAAAAACGAAACTTGTTCTGGATGTAATATTTCTGATGCATCTCATTGACAATTGATGCATTTTCAATTAAAAGTAAAAGCCACAGTTTCTATCTTGAGCTGTAATATTATTTCTGACAAAATACTTGAAAGCAGACTGAATTGATGTTTAAACTATTGTATTTTGGTAGAATGCATCAGAGATTAAAATAGCAGAAGAACATGGAGCTGCGTTTGCAGGAGGAACTAATCTGATTCAGAAGGTACAGTGTTATTTTCACGTTCATTAGTTATATGAATTGTTTAGTTATCTTTGCCATCCATTTATTTATTACATGTTTTAGAATTAGTATTGGAAAGTCTTGGAGTAGAAATTTCACATACCGTTCTTTGACATTTCAAATTGCCTCTGCTTAATATTTCTAGCGATGAGAGCCCTGGTTCTGAATCCACACTACCTTTGTTTCAATTCTGGGTCTGTCCCTTATAAGTACACAGACAGACTCATCCTCCCTAAGTCTTCAGTTTCTGAATCTGGAATGTGTAGTTAATATTAGTACTTGCCTCTTAGGATTATTGTGAAGACTGGACTAATTAAACCATGTTAAATATTGAACTGAATGCTTGGCATGTGATAAGTGTTTGCTTAATGTAAGTTATTGTTAAGAGGAATACAGAATGTTATTTAGGGGATAAAGAATTTATAAAAATAAAGAATAGTAACAGGACGATAAAATTTCAGAGTCACAGCTTAATTTTGCCAGGGTTCAAGTCTTTAGGGTTCACTATAATTCCAAACCACAGCTTTGAATGACATACAGTGGTAAGATTCAAGCAAAAGGAATCATTGGTAAAATATTTGTTGCCTAGGCAGTACTATTCTAAAAAGTTGCTTCATTTTATAATCAAGTAAATTTTTAAATGGAATAATTAAACCCTTTAAATACATATATTTTAAATGGATGTGACTATTTTTAAGAGAAAAGATCAGAAAATGTTTTGCTTCTAATGGTTTTCATAATTGGTAAATGTGTTCATATGATCCTTTTTTAAAGACAAACCATTGTTTAATGTGTGTTTTCTAAATTATAAGGGGAATTACTACATTATACTTTCTTTTCAGAAGGTTATTTTTTATCTTGATTTTTTAGATTTTGGATGATGAAATTGAGCCAGACTTTTATGTAGCTGTTCCAGAAATTATGCCCGAGCTTAATCCATTAAAGAAGAAACTGAAAAAAAGATTTCCAAAGCTTAATCGAAGTAAGGGAGAATTCTTTTTTATTATTTCAATATGCTATCAACAACTTTCTAATATGTATGTTTTGTCAGAAAACAAAATTGCTAATATATATATGTAGAATAAATAATATGTCCTGCTATTTGAGTTTTGTGTTATGTGAGAACATGCAGATTTGATTTTTTCCCCCTTGACATTGATGTTGGTAATCTATTGTAATTTGCAAAGCTAATTACTATATAATATTTTAAATTTAGGCCATATTTTAACTTGAAATTAAGTGAAAGTATTATCCATTAGACATGTTATAATCATACTGTTTTTAACCTCTTTATAATAGGTATGCTAATTTATGTCAGCATTCAACTCATATATGAATGCTTACAGTGTGCATGGCACTGCAGATTTTTTCCTTAAGGAACTTTTCCCTTATGGATATTTCTCTCTTATGAAATACTAGAGGGGGTGGGGGTGTCCCTCAGCCCAGCCTGCACCCTCTCCAATCTGGGAGCCCTCGAGGGAAACGGGCAGGCAGACATCCCTCTCACAATTCAGGACTGCTGGCTCCAAACCATTCGCCTGCCTGCCTGCCTGATTGCCCCTAACCGCTTCTGCCTGCCAGCCTGATCACCCCCTAACCACTACCTTGCCAGCCTGATCGACACCTAACTGCTCCCCTGCTGGTCCAATCGTCCCCAACCTCCCTCCCCTGCAGGCCTGGTCACCCCCAACTGCCCTCCCCTGCAGGCCTGGTCCCCCCCCAACGGCCCTCCCCTGCAGGCCTGGTCACCTCCACCTACCCTCCCTTGCAGGCCTGGTTGCCCCCAACTTCCCTCCCTCCCCTGCTGGCCTGGTCGCCCCTAACTGCCCTCCTCTGCTGGCCATCTTGTGGCGGTCATCTTTGACCACGTGGGGTTGGCCATCTTGTGTGTTGGGGTGATGGTCAATTTGCATATTACCTCTTTATTATATAGAATAGTAAGGAAAGTAACATCCTATATAATAAAAGGCTAATATGCAAATTGTCCATTCAACCGGGAGTTCCACCACTCGCTATGATGTGCACTGACCACCAGGGGATGGCGTGGAACATGGCGGGTGTCGGCGATGTGGCACTGGCAGCAGGCGGCAGTTGAGGCACTGCCAGCCCTGATGGGCCCTGACGAGAGCGGGACCGTGGCGGGATGGTGGAGCAGGTGAGCGGGCAGTGCCAGGCCAAGGCAGGTGCGAGCAGGGCCCGATCACCCCGCCTATTGCCCTGCAGACAGCGACCAGCGGCGGCAGTAGGGGGTGGCGCCACCACCCGGCTCCATGTGTTGAGGGAGCCGGGTGGGGGCCTGATGACTCAAGGGGAGGGTGGCACATGGGGGCCCAGGGGGCCGGGGGCCCAGGTGCTGCCCAGAGGTCAGCTGGGACCTGCCCTTCCAAGCCAGACGCTCGTGTTTTGATTGCCAGCCAGGCCTAGGGACTGCACCTGTGCACCAATTTCGTGCACCGGGCCTCTAGTTGCTACGTAAGTAGCTATGTTTTAAAGTATAACATAAATGATAAAGTCACAAGGTGCTGCAGGTTTTCAGTAGAAGAAGAATTTATATATATAGATGAGGAAGTTAGCATTTAAACTGATCTTGAATAATTGGATGCATAGATTAAGGGAAATGCTTTTAAGTATGAAACCAAACTGTAGTTGTGCTGCATGCTGCAATGAAAGCAAAACTTGTGAGACAGATGCTGATGAGAAGGAAAGTGGTTTATTCAAGTGCTGGCAACTTGAGAAGGTGGGGACTCCTATCGCAAAGCCCATCTTATCAGTTCTTGTCAAACCAGATAATTATATATGGTAAAAGGGAAGTAGGAATTGAGTTGAGGGGAGTAGTAGGGATTTTCTGTGGACCGGATGTGCAGTTTGACTCAGCTGGTCATCCCGTTCTTGATACTAATTTTGCTCTCTTGTGGTTGGCCGGTGAGTCTGCATATCTGGTGGTGACTAGAAACAGGAACAGTGTGCTCTGCTAAGATACTTAAGCAAAAATGTGTGATTTTACAAGCGTAATTTTCTGCTTTATTATTAGTTAGCTTTTGCTAGAATTTCAAGGTAATAAGAGGGAAGAATCTATTAATCATAGACATTGAAGTAAGTCAGAAATTACAGTCCATGTACAAGAAATATCAGTTAGTCCTCTTTAGCTGTATTGAAAGGTATCCCTACATTGATATGAAAGAGAATAATGGGAAATTGTGTTGGAATGGTAGATTGATGTCATACTGAGAAGGATCTGGAATAAGATCCTAGTAAGCTTGGACTTTTACTTTTTTCTTTATTCAGTAGAATCCCTTAGAAGTTTTTAAGGTGGGGAATTCTTTACAGGTTTAATCTAGCAAGAGTTCATAAGATGTATTGGCATCAATCAAAACTAGAAGCAGGGAGACCAGCTTGGACACAGTCACCAGAGACTAATAAAGTTAATGTTTAAACTAATGTCTTCATAATGAGACTGGAAATGAAGAGGATAAATGTCAGATATATTAGGATTGCATCAAGTAATTAAGAATGGACAGAAAAGACAAACGGAAGAGTCAAATGGTGCTGATATTTTTTTTACTGTATATCTGCTATAGATAGGTATTATTTCAAATAAAATTTCATAGTGTAAACAGAACAAGTATTTTAATATTGTTTTAGTAGATTGGGCTTCACATTTTAACTCTACTTGAGCTGAAAATTCCTACCAAAATTCTTCAGACATGGTAGCCACTAACACTATGAATTATAGATTATGTTTTGTACTTGAAACAATTTCATATGTACTCTCTAATTCTTTTGTTGTACTAGAGTTTTATTTATTTATTTTGATAGTCTGCATTGAATAACACATCCTTATTAGCTATTGAACTGAGGTTTGGCACTTTTTATTAGGATTTTCCATTACAATAGTGTTTGTTGTCATGGAATCAGATGTAATTTTTCCTAAGTAAGACCTGAAAGTGACATTATTTTAAAAATTAAATGTGAATTACAGTTCAATTTGATGAAAATACTTCTCATACTTCTTTCTAATTAAATTCAAGCTCAACAAAACCAAACAATACTAAATATAGTCAATTAAAACTGAAACTAAATGCTAAATATATCTGTATTTAGCTATCTCCTTTCTTTGCATGGTGAACTGGTTTTTCCCAGAAGTTAATTTAGTCACCTTTGCTACTTTATCTATTCTCTGAATAACCCTTTAGGCCTTTATGTTTTTTAGCCTTGAGGTTTTTTTTTTTAAATTAGATTTTCATCACAAAATTAGGCACTGTTGTTTTTATTTTGAATGGTTTTCAAATAACTTCATTTCAAATAAGAAAAGTTTCCCCTCAAATTACTAATTTTTATTAATGGACTTTATTTTTACTTTCATAATGAGTCAGTTTCTGTACACCAAGGTCAAGTTACCTAGGTACACTCCCCCCTTCCCCCTTCCCCCTCTCACCTTTGTTTAACAAAGCATCTTGAAATAACAAAGAGACCTTTCTCCTTTAGCTTTTTCTATTCACCCCCACATGATCTGTGTAACAGCACTAGCAAAACAGTCGTGTTCTTTAAACATGAAGACAAATGATTAACCTGTCAAAAATGTTAAAACAAAATACACCAGATGTGCATTAGAACAAATGAAGCTTGTATTATGCATTTTCAGAGCTTGTTCTGATTCTTGTTTAGGAACATTTGATTCCCCTTATAGCCAACAAAAAACTTTAGGGTAAAATAGAAATTACATTTTGAGCAAAAGGATGAAATTAAAAAACAAACAAACAAGCCCCTACAGCTAAGCTCATTAATTTCCCATTTTGTCCTACATTTTGTTTTACTAATGGGAGTGGGTGTAACCATCTTGGTTGGATTAAATGTTCACATTTTGCAGCATGTTTAGTGCTGCAGCTTTATTTGTTTTATTTCTTATCTTAATTGCTCACATAACTGTAGGAAATTCTCTATTTTTAAATGCACATTTGGGTTGTTTTTTAGTATTTCTTTTTTATTTCAGAAAAAAGACATTTAAAACTTGCTTTTTAAAATTTCTTGGAAGAAAGTGGGTTTCCTTTTGCTTGTAAACTAGCTTCCCCCTGACCCCATAATATCAGTGCCCTCTGAAATTCTTTTATCTCTAATATCGATATGTTCTGTTGATATTTTTGATATTTTTATTCCTAATTTTATATATTATTTAGAATTTACTTAAACAAAAAATACTAGTATGAAAAATATCTTGATTTAATTGAGTCAGTCTTCTATTATGCATATTGAACCATGGTAGGTGCTATGTATATATATAAAAGTGTAATATGCAAATCGACTGGACAGTGGAACAACCAGTTGGCTATGATGTGCACTGACCACCAGGGGGCAGATGCTCAATGCTGGAGCTGCCCCCAGCCCACAGGCCCTGATTGCCCAATGGGGAACGGGGAACTGGGGGTGGGTGGCGGTGGACGCAGGTGGCACCGGGGCCCTGATTGCCCTACTGGTCGCCCCACACATAGAGGGTGACCAGCGGTGGGGGGCGGGGCCAGCGAGCAGGCAGGAAAGGCCAGCCTCTCAGTTCCTCCCCTCAGCCGACAGGCTCCAATTGCCTGATGGGGAACTGGGAACCGGGAGTGGGTGGTAGCTGACACGAGCAGTGCTGGGGTGTGGTCACCCTGCCAATCACCCCAGACACAGAGAGCATTGGCGGCAGGAGGTAGGGCTGGCTTCCGGAAGCCAGGAAAGATGGCCCTGATCGCTGGCCAGGTCTAGGGACCCTACCCATGCACAAATTTCGTGTACCAGGCTTCTAGTAGCATATATGAAAATAGTTCAATTCTTTTAAACCATACTCAGTTATTGGCAGATAGGTGGGAAAGGGACATGATTAAAAAATTGGACCTTCTGTGTATTTCTCTTAATATGTAGCTCTTAGAATTGAATGTTAGTGCTCTACCTGGAGTCTTATCAAAAGGATATTCCAGCAAACTTGTCCAAAGAGTATTCACATCTACTGCCTTTTGTAAGGAAGTGGTGTTGTGTCGTATTTAAGAGTAATGGATGTAAAATTGTTGAAATCTAATGTGAAATATTTTTAACACATAGACTAAACATGGTATTGCTTGCATTATTTAAACAGAACTCTTTTTGGTTATATTAAGAAATACTGAAAAAGGACTTTTTGCAGAGTAATCAATTTGAAATTTTTCTGAATTTCCCCCACTTGTGTATTAGTTTAAAAAGTATTTATGTGTGAAAGATTCCAATGATGATAAAGTACAGTTTTAATTATTATAGATAAATTATTGATGTATTACAGCTGGTTCTGTTATTCTTTCCTTCATTTCCTTTACTACAGCTGCCCTTCCTCATACACACTAAATGTTCTCTCTTCTCAGGTCTTTGGACTTACTGTCCCATCTGTGTATAATGCTCTTTGCTTATTTTCCTGGCTCACTTTCTTATTCAAATATCACCTAAACAAAAATGCCTTCCATTACCATCTTTTTTTAAAAAAAAAAACCCTCACCCAAGGACATGCTTGAGAGAGAGAAAGAGAGAGAGAAATGTCACTGTGAGAGAGAAACATTGATCAGTTGCCTTCCGTCCGTGCCCTGACTGGGGATTTAACCTGCAGCCCAGGTACGTGCCTTGACCAGGAATCAAACTGGCAACATTTCTGTGCATAGAATGACGCTCAACCCACTGGGAAACTCGGCCAGGCCATAACCATCTCAAATGGGATATTACCCATCATTTCCCATTAACACTGGATTTCTCATTTTATGTTTTTATATTATTTTTAGGACTTACACTTGGGCATCTTACATTTTTTATTTGTGGTTGTGTGTTTGGTTCCTCCCATTAGAGTAAGGGCATTTTTTGGTTTTGTCCACTACTATATTTCTATGGCCTAGAATAGTACCTGGCACATAGTAGGTGCTCAATTAATATTTATACGGTGCATGAACATTTAGTGCAGCATTTAGTTGATAGAAGAGATAGATTAAATACTGCAACTGAAGAGTATATCTATAATTTATAGGGGCTTTTTTTAAGATTAGGATAATGGTATTTATAGGTATTGAGTGTCTCCTAAGTGCCAAGACTGGAGTGTAATGACTGTGAAAAAGACAGACAAGGTCCTTGCTGTCTCAGGGCAAAGTGTTTCGTTTTCTGCAGTATATAAACTGACTTAAGTGAGCATTTCGCTAAACGAATAAACTGCAAACAAAACACATCCCCCAACACTTTTATTTGATTCAGCTATCCTTTCTAGCTACGATCTTAATCCTTTCTGTTGTTTCATACAAGTTTTTCAAATAAGTGGTCTTCAGTGCTGTCTCCATTTCCTTAGCTAGTGTTATTCTTTCTTTTATCCTTCTCCCGTATTCAGCTAAAATGTGGTTCTCAGTAATCATCACGGATCTTTCTTTTGCTGCATTTAAAGATTTGTTTTTAGTTTTTTCTCTTACACTAAGTACTAGGTGTACCGGTTAATAATGCGGATTTTTTTCACTAGATGGAGTTACACTAATGTTGATATTTATGCAGTTTGATATGTATGCTATTTTGTTGTATTGACAACAAGCTTCAAAACCTCATATGTCAAATTTTCTGAAGGTGTTATAGATATTTTCACACTTAAAAATGTTGAATTTTGTGCCAAAAAAAGAGCATTTGCGGGAAGTTTTAATTCATTACTTTATTTTGAAGAAAAGTGCTGCTGAATACTTCGGGAAGCTTATGGTGAACATTCTCCATCTCAAGATACTTGTGAACACTGGTTTAAATGCTTTAAAAGTGGTGATTTCGATGTGAAAGACAAAGAATGTCCAGGTATTAAACGTTGCTCAGCAAACAATTTCTGATCGTTTACAAGCAATGGGAAAGATTTTAAAGGAAGGAAAATGGGTGCCACATCAACTGAACAAAAGACAAATGGAAAACCGAAAAGTCACCAGTAAAATGTTGCTTCAATGGCATGAAAGAAAGTCTTTTTTTGCATCGAATTGTGACTGGCGATGAAAAGTGGATTTATTTTGAGAATCCCAAATGCACAAAATCATGGGTTGATCCAGGTCAACCATCAACATCGACTGCAAGGACAAAAAGCTTCGGAAAGAAGACAATGCTCTGTGTTTGGTGGGATCAGGAAGGTGTGGTGAATTATGAGCTTCTAAAACCAGGTGAAACCGTTAATACTGATCATTACTGACAACAAATAATCAATTTGAACCACATAAAATCACCAGAACGGCCAGAAGACACAGGAAAGTAATTTTGCTTCATGACGACAAACCATCACACACTTCAAAACCAGTTAAAGATAGGTTAAAAGATCTCGCCTGGGAAGTTTTAACCCACTCGCCATATTCACCAGACCTTGCTCCTTCAGATTACCACTTGTTCTGATCGATGGCACATGCACTTTCCGAGCAGCACTTCAAAACATATGAAGAAGTGGAAAATTGGGTCTCTGAATGGTTTGCCTCAAAACAAGAAAAGTTCTGTTGGGACGGTATCCACAAATTACCTGAAAGATGGGGGGAAGGGATAGATAGTGATGGACATTACTTTGAATAAAGCACTTTTGATGTTTCTCTTGAAATTATTTTGTTTTCTTTGATTATAAAGTCCGCATTATTAACTGATAACACCTAGTAATCTTTACTTACCTCCTTTCTCAGTAGCTATTCCTTCTTTGTTTTCCCTAACTTCCATTATTTGACTTGCTTTTTCCCTGCAATATTCCCTAGTAAAGAAGAAAAGAGAAAGTACATCTTGGTGAAATACCTGACAATATAGTTTCTTACATGTTATGTTCATTATGGAAATCAAATTAGAGGAAAAGAAAGTAACAACAAGGAAAAAGTAGGAGAACATAAAAGTACAGAGAAAAAGGAGAGCAATTACGTAGCAAATCCCTAGAAATAAGAGTGAAAATTTAACATTGGGTTATACTGAAAAACAGAATAGATTAGTGGTTAACATAGACCTCTCTCAGACTTGGCTTTGACACTTACTGTGACCTTGAACAAATTATTTAAAACATTTTTGTGCCTCTGTTTATTCATTTACAAAATGGGTTTTATGCTCCCCATGTTGTTTTTGTTATATAATGTATGCAAGAGCTTTACATAACCTGGGTATATAGCAAGTTTATAATATATATGTGCCTCGGTTATTATTGACTCCCTACAAGTCCTAAAGTAACTATTCATGCTCCATAATTACTTTAGAACTCATTCTTTTTCATGTCTTCAAATATCATTCTTACCTTCATAACTCATTTATTGAATAAGCATATAATATTGAGTGCCTGCTATGTTCCAGGCAGTACACTGAATACTGAGGATTGAAAGATGAAACGTAGTCCCCATCTTTAAGAAGGTAAACATTGAGCAGTGAGAGAAATGAGAACAAAATGCTATATTAAATGCAGAAAGTGTACCAGTAGAAAAGGTGCAATGCACTGAGAGGAATGAGGGACTACTTTGTAGAATCAGGTCATGTAAAGAAGGTATCCACTATGTTGAGCATTTAAGCACGAATAGGCGTTTTCTTTCCCAACGTGCCTGGGGAGAACATTGCAGGTAGAGGAAATGGCCTGTATTAATGCACAAAAGTATGAGTGAGCCAGTTATGCTCAGGAAATTAAAAGTAGCTTTCTATCGTTTGGTACATAAAGTATTATCAGATTGTGGTGGTCACTGAGGTTAGACAGTGATAGGCAGTGGGCCAGATCACAGAGGGCTTTGTGTACCATGCCATGGAGATTTGATTTTATCCTCTATGCAGGTAGGAGCCATTGAAAAATTGCTTGGAAAGGATGATATAAGATTTGCTTATTAGGTCCCTATATGTGCGAGCTGTGTAAATGATAGAGTGGTGATTTGAGGACAGTGAAACCTTAGGAACAGAGACCAGTGAGGAGGCCAGTGCAGTAGGCTAGGTAAAAGATGGATAAAGACAGAATCTGAACAGTGGCAGTAATGACAGAGAAGAGGAAGGCTGTTGTGGGATATGGAGGAGGTAGAAATAACAGGAATTATTGATTAGCTGTTGGGGTAAGGGAAAGGGAAGAATCTGGAATGATTCCCTAATTTCTGTCTTGAGTAGCACAGTGAATACTATTTTAAAGATGGATACACAGGAGATGAAGCAGGTTTGGGTGAGGAAGGGAGGATAGAAATAGGCTGGCACAAACTTATTGTTTTCCTGGAAGAAGTCAGTATTAAGATGAAGTAGGTTGTGATAAATAAATGTGGACATTGTAATCTCTAGGACAAATGAAAAGCATATACACAAAAAGAGATATATCTTCAAATTAAATAGAGGAATAAAAGTGATATACTAAAAACTTTTTGTTTAAAACAAAAGAAGGCAGTAAAGAAAGAACAGAGGAACAAATGAGATGAGACAAATAGAAAATACATTAAAATAAAGACCTAAATCCAGCCTATCAAAATTTAGGTTAACTGGAAATGGTATAAACACTTCAACCAAAAGGCAGAAAAGACTACAAAAAAGCAATCCAATTATATGTTGCCTACAGAAGACACACTTGATATTCAAACACAAATAGGCTGGAAGTAAAATGAAAATTAAAGATATACCATGAAAACAATAAGTGTTAGAGAGTTGGGTTAACTATATTAATATCTGACAAAATAGACTTTTAAGACAAGGAATTTACTAGAGAAAAAGATGAATGGATATCTTATAATAATAAAAGGACATACTCATCTAAAACAGAGCTACAAAATACATGAAGCAAAAACTGACAGAATTGAAGGAGAAATGGACTAATCATCAAGTACAGTTAGAAATTTTAGTATTCTTTTCCCAGTAACTGATAGAATCTATATATATAAAAGACTAAGTGACTGTTACAATGGTCGACCAGTTGCTATGGCGTGCACTGACCACCAGGGGGCAGATGCTCAATGTAGGAGCTGCCCCTTGGTGGTCAGTGCACTCCCACAGCCAACCTCCCACGGCCCCTTTCCCCCCCTGCCGGCCAACCTCCTGTGGTCCTTTCCCCCCTGTCAGCCAACCCCCAGCACCTCCTCCCCCCCTTGGCTGGTCAACTTCCCACAGCCCCTCCCCCGATGACTAACCTCCTGTGGTCCCTTCCCCTGGATGGCCAAACTCCCGCGGTACCTCCCCCTGGTCCCTGATCGGGGGGCCAGCCAGCCAACCTCCCAGGGTCCCTTCCCCTGGCCAGCCAGCCCCCTCATAGGCCTCGATCGCCGGCCAGGCTGAGGGACCCCACCTGTGCACGAATTTGTGCACCGGGCCTCTAGTCTATAGATAAGAAAAACCATAAAGATATAGAAGACTTGAGTAATACTATCAACAAACATGGCCAATTTCTATGTATAGAACACTTCCCCCAACAATGAGAAGTGTTGTTTGGTCTACACTTTTCAAGTGTACATGAAACTTTCACCAAGTTAGACCATTTATTGGGTTGTAAGGAAAGTCTTAATACATTTAAAACTATTGAAATCATACAGACTGTGTTTTCTGATCATAATAGTTAAATCAGTTAACCAAAAGAAATATGAGAAATCTCCAAATACATTAAAATTAAAAAACATATTTCTAGATAACTGATAGATCAAAGAAGAAATCCCAAGGTAAATTGGAAATGTTTTGAACTGAATGACAATGAAAACACAACATATCAGAACTAGTGGGGTGTAGCTAAAGCAATAATGTAATGCATACATTATAATCTGTAAAGGGAAATTTATAATTTTAAAGTCTAATTTAGAAAAGAAAGGTTTAAACTCGTTCTAAGCTTTAATCTTAAGAATCTAGGAAAAAAAGAAACAATTTAATAAAAAGAAGAAAATAATAAATAGAGTGGAAATCAGTGACATAGAAAAAGGGCAAATAATAGAGAAAAACAATGAAAAGAAAACTGATTCACTGAAAAGATCAATAAAATTGATAAAATTTTAGCTGGACTGATTTCTTTAAAAGAGAGAATGCAGATTATCAAAATCAGGAATGAAAGGGGGACCTCAATACCAAACCCATAGACATTAAAAGATAATAAGGTGATATTATGAAAAACTTTATGCCAATAAATGTGGCAACTTACATGGAATGGGCAAATTCCATGAAAAATAAAAATTTCCAAAAGTATCCAGAAGAAATAAAAATATCTAAATTGATCTATGTCAAGTAAAGAAATTGAATTAGTAAAGTCTATTTTCCACAATGAAAATTCAGGCCCACGTGACTTCTCACTGGTGAATTCTGTCCAACACTTATGACAGAAATACCAATTCTTCACGACCTCTTTAAAAATAGTGGGAAAGGAACACTTACCAACTCTCTTATGAGCTCAGTATTACCCTGGTATCAAAGCTAGACAAGGACATCACCAGAAAAGAAAACTACAGATTATTATCCCTCATGAGCAGAAGCAAAAATTCTTAACAATTAATCCTTAATTAAATCCAGAAGTATATAT
>NW_005353789.1:5145401-5148205 GCF_000412655.1 Myotis brandtii | reverse complement strand
AAACCTTAACCAAGGAGATTTAGTCCAGGAATACAGTTAATTTAACATTTGTTTGACATCAATATAATAGGTCAACAGAATAAAGGATAGAGACTTTAAGATCATTTCAGTAGATGAAAGAACTTGACAAAATCAAATACCCATTCATGGTAACTAGAATTGTCCGAATACTAGAGGTCCGGTGCACGAATTCGTGCATGGGTGGGGTCCCTAGGCCTGGCCAGCTATTGGGGCCATCTTGCCCACTCCTGATTGGGTCTGGGCCAATCGGGGATGGCTGGCTGGGGGGAGGGACTGTGGGAGGTTGGCTGGCTGGGGAGAGGGGTTGTGGGAGGTGGCCAGCTAGCCGGGAGGGAGGAACTGTGGGAGGTTGGCCAGCTGACCTGGGGGAGGGACCACGGGAGTTTGGCCAACCGCGGGAGGTTGGCTGTGGGAGCACACTGACCACCAGGGGGCAGCTCCTCCATTGAGCGTCTGCCCCCTGGTGGTCAGTGCTCATCATAGTGACTGGTCAACCGGTCGTTCTGGTCATTCAGTCGTAAAAGTCGCTTAGGCTTTTATATATGTAGATTAGGAATAGAAGTGAACTTCCTCAAGTTGACCAAACACATCCAGAAAAAAATCAACAGCTAATGTTATTCTTAATGAGGAGACCATTAAGACTGAATGCTTTCTACCTAAGGCCAGGAACAAGGCAAAGATCTCTGCTCTCATCACTTACATTCCACATTTTAACAAGTCAGAGGAGTAAAGGGCATGCATATGGGAAAGGAAGAAATAAAAACTTTTAATTCCTAGGGAATATGATCATAAGATGTTTTAGAAAGTGAATTCTAACAAGTGAATTTAGTGGGGTTACAAATACAAGATCAACATACAAAATCAACTGAATTTCTAGTACTAGCAATAGACAATTAAAATGAAGTTTATAAAAACTCCATTCACAAGGACATAAAAATAAAATATGAATAAATTTAACTAAAGATATACAAGACCTATTCAGAGAAAACTACTAAATGTTGCTGAAAGTTTAAGGAATACATAAATAAAGGGATATATACCATGCCTATGAATTTGAAGTATAATATTGTTAAGATGGAGTTCTCCCCACATATTTCTACAGATTTAACATAACCCTAATCAGACTTCCAGAAGGCTTTAAAAAGTTTTAAAGAAATTACAATCTCATTCTGATGTATTTTATTTTTCATTTATTTATTTTTTGTTAATCCTCACCCGAGGATATTTTTCCATTGATTTCCAGAGAGTGTGGAAGGGGAGACAGAGAGAGAGTAACATTGATGTGAGAGACACATCAATTGGTTGCCTCCCGCACACACCCCAACCAGGGCCAGGGATCGAGCCTGCAAGTGAGGTATGTGCCCTTGAATGGAATTGAACTCAGGACCCTTCAGTTCACAGGCCGATGCTCTATCCACTGAGCCAAACCGGCCAGGGCTCATTCTGATATTTAAATGGAAAGACAAAGAACCTGGAATAGAAAAATGATTTTTAAAAGGAAGAACAAAATTCTTCAAAATTTCATTATCTGGTTTAAGACTTTTCTAGAGAGCTATAGTAATCAAGAGGGTGTGGTGTGGCATAAGGATGGATGTATACTAGTATAAATAAGCATTGAGAGTTCAGAAATGACCCAACCCTAACGGTCAACTTGGTTGATTTTTTGTATCCTCACCCTAGACTTGTTTCCATTGATTCTACAGAGAGAGGAAGGGAGAAAGAGAAACATCAAACATCAATCGCCTCCCCATATGCCCCTACCAGGAATTAAACCCACAACTTGGGTATGTGCCCTAACCGGGAATTGAACCTGAGGCCCTTCAGTGCATGGGAAGACACTCTAACCAACTGAGCCACACCGGCCAGGTTAGGGTCAACTGGTGTTTGACAGAGGTACCAAAGTTATATAGAAAAGAATGGGTTTATCAATGAATGATGCTGAAATTACTGAGTATCCCTCCCCTCACATCAAACACAAAAATTAATTCAAAATGGATCATAGTCCTAATTGTAAGGGCTAAAGCCATGAAATTTTAAAATTTCTAGGAGAAAATCTTTACGACCTTGGATTAGGTAAGGATTTCTTAGGACACGAAAAGCACAAGCCACAGAAGAAAAAGTTGCTAAATTGGACTTTATCAAACTTAAACTTTTTACTCATGGAAAGACACCGCTAAAAATGGAAAGACAAGCCACAGATTGGGGGGAAAATACTTGCCATACTTATATCTAACAAAGGACTTGTATCCAGAATCTATAAAGAACTCTTATAACTCAGTAAGAAGACTGTCTAATCGAATGTTAAAGAAAGGGGGCTAAAAAATTGTATAGACATTATACAAAAGAATATATGCAGTTGGCCATTAAGAACATGAAATGATGCTCTCAACATGTTGGTCATTAGGCAAATGCAAATTCACAGCAAGAGAAAGAGAGATAGAAAAGGAAATATATAAGGTCAAAGGAAGATTGTGTCTTCTTTAGGATAGAACTGGCTTAACAACTCAAATACATATATTATCCCCAGTCTCTCACTTTTTTTCTAGTTCTTATTTCTAACTGTATATAGTATCCCATCAGCACCTTCACATCATTATATTTTAACTAGTGGCCTGGTGCACAAAATTCATGCACAGGGGGGTGTCCCTCAGCCCGGCCTGCACCCTCTCCAATCTGGGTCCCCTCGGGGGACATCCCTCTCGCAATCTGGGACCGCTGGCTCCTAACCGCTCACCTGCCTGCCTGCCTGATCGCCCCTAACCACTCTGCCTGCAGGCCTGATC
>NW_005353789.1:5143958-5145344 GCF_000412655.1 Myotis brandtii | reverse complement strand
GGCCTGATCACCCCCAACTGCCCTCCCCTCCTGGCCTGATTGCCTCTAACTACCTCTGCCTCGGCCCCACCACCATGGCTTTGTCCGGAAGGATGTCCAGAAGGTCTCCCGGTTTAATTAGCATATTACCCTTTTATTAGTATAGATACAGAATTACAGTAGTTCCCTTTCCTCATTAAGCCCTATTTTTCCCATTTCATTATCACTATAACATCACTATGATGTCAGACTCAAAATTATGAAGTAATTTATTTACTCATTCTTTCAGCATACATTTGTCATATTGTATTCCTTTTTCTGTATGTATCTATGATAAAATGGAATTTATGTATTTGGGACAGTAAGAGGTTAACAACAGTAACTAATGCTACAGAACAGTGATAACAATATGTTGTAATAAAAGTTACGTGAATGTGGTCTCTCTCTGATAATAGAGACAGCTATTAACTGTCTAACAGGCAGGTAGCATAAACAGCGGGGGTGTGCTGGACAAAACGGTCATTCACGTCCCATTGGGACGTAGTAAATGGTGTGAGGTTTCATCATGCTACTTAGTACAGCATGCAATTTAAAACTTATGAATTTTTTATTTCTGGAATTTTTCATTTTAATATTTTTGAACTGCAGTTAACCATGGATAACTGAAAGCATGGAAAGCTAAATGGTGGATAATGGGGGACTACTGCATTAGCATCTTACTGTTTATTATTATAATATATGTCAGGGGTCCTCAAACTACTGCCCGCGGGCCACATGCAAATACAAATATTGTATTTGTTCCCATTTTGTTTTTTTACTTCAAAATAAGATATGTGCAGTGTGCATAGGAATTTGTTCATAGTTTTTTTTTAAACTATAGTCCGGCCCTCCAACGGTCTGAGGGACAGTGAACTGGCCCCCTGTTTAAAAAGTTTGAGGACCCCTGAATATGTCATACTATTTAGTACCCAATTATATCAGAATATGATACTAAAAAAACCCCTATTTTTCAGTAGTTGCTTCTGACCATCCCTTTTCTCCTAATTAGATTTAAAGCTCCTTGTGAGTAAAGTGCTCCTGAGCCATACGGAATGACTCAGATGATCCTTAGAAGTAATACATGCTGAGTGTATATTGTGCTTTCTATAGAGTAAGGCTTTTTAAAAATTTTATTGGGGTGACATTGGTTAATAAAATTACGTAAGTTTCAGGTGTCCAATTTTATGATACATCATCTGAATGGTGTATTGTATTGTGTGTTTACTACCAAAGTCAAGTCTCCTTTCATCGCCATTTATCCACCCTTTACCTTTTCCTTCCCTCCCACCCCCCTTTTCCTCTGGTAATCACCATACTGTTCCTATGAGTTTTGTTTTGTTTTTTTGCTTAATCCCTTTACTTTTCCAC
>NW_005353789.1:5143608-5143925 GCF_000412655.1 Myotis brandtii | reverse complement strand
CTAACAGCTGTCAGTTTGTTTTCTGTATCTGTGAGTCTGTTTCTATTTTGTTCACTAGATTCCACATGTAAGTGAAATCATATGGTACTTGTCTTTCTCTGACTGGCTTATTTCCCTTAACATAATACTCTCCAGGTCCACCCATGCTGTTGCAAAATGTAAGATTTACTTCTTTTTTATGGCCAAGTAGTATTCCATTATGTGAATGTACTACAGCTTCCTTTTTTTAAAATATATTTTTATTGATTTCAGAGAGGAAGGGAGAGGGAGAGAGAGAAACATCAATGATGAGAGAGAATCATTGATTGGCTGCTTCC
>NW_005353789.1:5125291-5143583 GCF_000412655.1 Myotis brandtii | reverse complement strand
GCTCTTGACCGGAATCGAACCCAGGACCCTTCAGTCTTCAGGCCAACACTCTATCCACTACCACAGCTTTTTTATCCACTCATCTACTGATGGGCACTTGGGCTGCTTCCAAATCTTGGCTATTATAAATGACACTGCAATGAACATAGGGGTGCGTATATTCTTTTGAATCAGTATTTCAGTTTTCTTTGGATATATTCCCAGAAGTGGAATTGCTGGGTCCATTTTTAATTTTTTTGCTTTCCACAGTGGCTGCACCATCTGCATTCCCACCAACAGTGTACAAGTGTTCCCCTTTTCTCTGCATCCTTGCCAACACTTTTTTGTTGATTTATTGATGATAGCTATTCTTGCAGGTGTGAGGTGTTATCTCATTGTGGTTTTAACTTGCATTTCTCTGATGATTAGTGACATTGAGCATCTTTTCACATGCCTGTTGGCCATCAGTATGTCCTCTTTGAAGAAATGTCTATGCAGGTCCTTTGCCCATTTTCTTACAGTAATTGGATTGTTTTGTTTTTTTGGTGTTGAGTTGTGTAAGTTCTTTATAAATTTTAAATATTGACTTATGGGAAGAATTGCTGGAGACGCACTAGTGGTAGTGTGTCTTTAGTAGCACATTCCTTATTTTACTTCTTACCCTTCAAATTATTCACAAAATCGAAAAATTTTCAAGTTAATTATGGTACTGTAGAATATTAAAAATATATATTTTTATGTATTAAATTCAAGTTAAAATTTTAATGACTAATGATTAGGAAAATTAGCTTATGTTTGTAGTCTCCTATGTGATCCTTTGAAAATTCTTATTTTTTTTTACCTTGATTCTGTTTTTCTCCTTTCTATATTCAATTGCATCCTTTTTTTTTTTTTCATATTAAGGGATGACAAAGTGACATTAGAATTCAATAAATTACTTAACTCATTTTTCATGCCAGCTTTGTACAGTAATGAGCTGTATCATTCACTGTGATGTTATTTCTGCTGCTAAATCTTGCTACTTTTCCTAGTTTCTTCCTTTCTTTATGGTAAGGCAGGTCAGGTAGATTTTACACAAAGGTAGGTAAAATGTTCTTAAAAGATTTCAAGACTCCACTGTTACCTTTTATTATGGACTAGAGGCCCAGTTCACGAAATTCATGCATGGGTAGGGTCCCTAGGCCTGGCCAGTGATCAGGGCCGATCGGAGCCTTCTTTTCCCGGCTGCCGGCTGCCGGCCGCCGGCCGGGGTCTTCCTTCGTTTCGTGCCACCCCCTGGTGGTCAGCACACATCATAGTGAATGGTCGAACTCCCCGTTGGTTGAATTCCCGAGGGGACAGTTTGCATATTAGCCTTTTATTATATAGGATTGTTTTATAGATTTTATTTTAATTTGTCATTAGTGTTTCTAAAGTAGATAAGTAGCATAATTACACATACTTTTTTATTAGTTACCTATTACTGTGCAGCAATATTACCATAAATTTAGTGGCTTAAAACAACACACATTTATTATCTCAGCTTCAGGATCTTGGGTTTCAGTCAAGGTGTAGAGTAGGGCTGTGGTCTCATCTGAGATTTGACTGGGGAAGGATTCGCTTCTATGTTCATGTGACTTTTTGGCAAAATTCAGTTCCTTTCAGGCTGCTGGACTGAGGGTCTCAGTTTTTTACCCTGTGGTCTTCTTCATATGCGCCTCATAACATTGCAGCTTGCTTCTTCACAGCCAGTAGGAGGAAAGTCTCCTCTAAGATAGGCATTGCAGTTCTTTGTAATGTAATCATGTACACATAATCATCCTGTTGGTTAGAGCAAGTTACAGGTCCCATCCACACTCAGGGGGAGGGGATTACACAAGGGCATAAACTCCAGGAATTGGGACCACCCTGGAGTATCTCTGCCACAACTTATTTAGTATGTCTTACCATGAGATTAATACTTTTCTTATTCATTAATTTTTGCTACTTGCTTAGATGGAATGATTAACTTTGGATATTTTATTTTTCTAACCAGATTCCATTGGCCGTGACATCCCCAAAATGCTTGAATTATTTAAAACTGGAATTGAAATTAAGGTAGATGAAGAAAGGGAGAACTTTCTCTCGACCAAAATAGCAACAGTAAGTTAACAGTGGAAATTATTCAATAACCCTTTTATATATTTTGCTTAAGTGATTCATTAATAACTTATAATATATCAGTCCTTTGAACTTGTTCTTGTCACTAGCATTAGGAGTGGCACATAGATAATTTTTTTATTGATTAAACTCATAAATTTTAATGGTACTATAGAATTTCTTCCTTTTGAGTTATGTGCTACCCACTGACATTTACTTGTACTTTGCCTTATTTCATTATTCTATATATGTTATTTCTGTTCCTAATAAAGTAGGGTCTAGATCTTATGTATGCCCTATAAGACTTTGCATAATGCTGAGCTCATAATAGGTATTTAATTCTACTTTAATGGAATTGAGTAATTTGCTTTATTTTTACGAATTATTTCTGATTATCTCTGAGTGGGTTTTAAAACCTTTTTGTCTATTTACAGAAGAAGCTAGAAATCAATTTCCAAAGCTACTTTTAGGAAACTACTATAGATCTGTCAAATTTTTACAGGATTATGTTTTTAAATACATAGCTATTTGCAAATATCTTTTTAAAAATATATTTTTATTGATTTCAGAGAGGAAGGGAGAGGGAGAGAAAGATAGAAACATCAATGATGAGAGAGAATCATTGATCGGCTGCATCCTGAATGCTCCCCACTGGGGATCGAGCCCGCAACCCGGGCATGTGCCCTTGACTGGAATCAAACCCAGGACTCTTAAGTCCACAGGCCAAACCAGCTAGGGCTGCTAATATCTTTTTTATATTAAAGAATCTCTAAAATATCTATTTAATGTGTGTAATTTTATTCTGTGCAATAACTATAGGGATAATAATTATATTGATAGCAAATTTTAAATTGCCTACCAAGTGCCAGGCACCATTCTAAACACTTTTTATATATTCTATCTTTTAATCCTCAAACCTGTGAAAGGTAAATTATCCCCATTTTGTAGATGAAGGCATGGAAGCCCAGGGAGGTTAAATACTTTTTCCAAGGTCCCATAGGTAGTATAAGGCAGAATAGGTATTTGACTCTTGGCAGTCTCCTCCAGAGTGCAGGCTCTTTACCCCTGTACCATCCAGCCTCATGGCTGGAATTACTTGAATAGCTGTTATTCTTCCTCCCATCCTACTCCTAAGAGGAATTACGCATTATATCCAACAGGTAGTAGTCCAAGCTAATTGAACTGTGCCCACTGTAGATCATCAGAAATGTAGAAAAAGTGCTCGGATAGTTTTATAGAAGGAAAACTTGCTTTAGAAAGGGGCAAAGCTGGTTTAATCCAGTCAGGGATTGGGAAACTGCTCATTGCCTTCATTACCATCAAAGCTCAGCTCCAGTTCATTTGGCTTTGAGCTCTGCTAGAACCTGATGTAGGAATTTCCTTGTTCCCCAAAGGCCCTTGGCAATGCTTCTTGTTTCTTAGGGATGACAACATTGTAATGTAAAAAAAAAACAAAAACCAAATACAAATTTTAAGAGAATATGCTAGAGCTATGGAGACATGGGTTTGAATACCAGTACTGCTACTTAAGGAATGGCAGACTTTAAACAAGTTTCTTTTCTTTTTTTTTTTTTTTTTAATATATTTTATTGATTTTTTACAGAGAGAAAGGGAGAGAGACAGAGAGCTAGAAACATCGATGAGAGAGAAACATCGATCAGCCGCCTCCCGCACATCTCCCACCGGGGATGTGCCCGCAACCCAGGCACACGCCCCCGACCGGAATCGAACCTGGGACCTTTCAGTCCGCAGGCCGACGCTCTATCCCCTGAGCCAAACCGGTTTTGGCTAAACAAATTTCTTACTGTAGTTGTGTCTCACTTTTCCTCATCCATAAAACTTATATGGTAATATCTGTTTCACAATTTTATTTAAAGATTAAATAAAATTTTAAAATGGTAGCAGCTATTGTCGTTACTCTTTTGGTTGGACTTTTTGGGGCTATAGAATATCTTTATAAAACTCTTTATAGTTAGATTTTTTTCTTTTTAAGTAATATTTTCAGTATATTCAATAGTTAGTAGTTTATATAGATCCAGACTTAGAGTATACTAAGCCATGGCATCTTATTCATTCTGTTCAACAAATACCATAATGATTAAGATATGGGCTTCAGCTTAGCCAGTGTGGCACAGTGGTTGAGCATTGACCTATGAACCAGGAGGTCAGAGTTCGATTCCCAGTCAGGGCACATGCCTGGTTGCAGCTTGATACCCAATATGCAGGAGGCAGCCGATCAATCAATGATTCTCTTTTATCGTTTATGTTTCTAGCTCTTTCCCTCACCCTTTCTCTCTGAAATCAATAAAAATATATATTAAAAAAAAAAAAGACATGGGCTTCAGATCAGACTCCCTGGATCTTTTAGAGATATAATAATTTTTATAATGGAAAACAAATTATTCTGTGTGTTTAAAGTGAACCTTTTTGAATACTACTTAAATATTGTAGTATAATAATGGGTTTTAGATTCATACTGTCTGCTTCAAATCCTAGTTCCAGATTAGAACTCTGCCACCTTCCTTTCTGAGTTTCAGTTTTCCTCCATGTCCTGTATATGTAAAATGAAGTTAATAGTGGTACAGACTTTCTAGGCTAGGAAGGGGTAGATAAAATGACATGGTAATTATCAAAGACTTTCTAGGTTGAAATGGAGTAATAGGAACCTGATTTATCCTCCTTCTAAAGCAATTAACATTACCTTGATATTAAAACCAGACCAAAATAAGAAAAGGGTAGTCCAGTATCATTCATGAACATAGATGTTGAAGTTAGAAAATCAACAATAAAACAATTCCCTTTAAAAATCAGCAAAAGATTTGAACACACTTTACCAAGGTGTGACAAACACATTGGAAGATGCTCAACATTATTAGTCGTTAAGGAAATACAAATTAAAACCACAGTGACCTATGAACCAGGAGGTCAGAGTTCGATTCCCAGTCAGGGCACATGCCTGGTTGCAGCTTGATACCCAATATGGGGCATGCAGGAGGCAGCTGATCAATGATTCTCTCATCATATCCACTGGAATAACTAAAATTAAAAAGACTATGACAAGTGTTGATGAGGACATGGAGGGACTGGAATGCTCATAACACTGCTGTGGAAATGTAAAATGATGCTGCCATCGGTTTGGCAAACAGTTTGGCAGTTTAAGAAGTTTAACATCCACCTCTTATATGATCCCACTATTCCACTTTTAGATAGTTACTCAGGAGAGATGAAAACATATCTCCATAAAAATACTTGTAAACAAATGCTTATATCAGAGTTATTTGTAATAGCTAAAAATGGAAACATTCTACATATCTAGTGACAGATGAATGTATAAATAAATTTCGTTAGGTTTCTATAAAATTATTATTTTTTTAAAATCCTCACCCAAGGATGTTTTTTCCATTGATTTTTAGACAGAGTGGAAGGGAGGGAGGAGGGAGGTGGGAGAAGGAAGAGAGGGACAGAGATGTGAAAGAGACATATCGATTGGTTGCCTCCTGCATACTCTCTGACTGAGCCTGCAACCTAAGTACATGCCCCTGACCGAGAATCGAACCTGGACCCTTCACTCCATGGGCCAATGCTCTTAACCACTGAGCCAAACCGGCCTGGGCTATATCTCTATAATAGAATATTCTTCAGTAATTAAAAGAAACTACTGATGCATGCTTTAACATGGATGAACTTAAAAATAATTATGCAGAGTAAAATAAGCCAGACAAAAAGGAGTGCATATTGTATGTTTCTGTTTATATAAAATTCTGGCAAATGCAAAATAATGTATAGTGACAGACAGAAAACAGATCAATAGTTAACTTGGGGACAAAGGTGGGAAGGAGGGATTAGGAATTTTGAGGATCAGTGACATGTTTGTTATCCTGACTGGTGATGGTTTCATGAGTATGTACATAGTTAACATATTAACACTTGAGTATGTATATATATATATATAGATATATTTTTTATTGACTTCAGAGAGGAAAAGAGAAGGAGAGAGAGACAGAAACATCAATGATGAAAATAATTGATTGGCTGCCTCCTGCACGCCCCCAACTGGGGATCGATCCCTCAACCCAGGCATGTGCCCTTGACCAGAATTGAACCTGGAACCCTTCAGTCCACAGGTTGATGCTCTATCCACTGAGCCAAACCGGCTATGGCAATATGTTAACACTTTAAAGATGTGCAGCAGATCCCATGGAATACTATCTATACTAATAAACGCCTAGGTGGCCCTCACACTCTCACGTCATAACAAGATGGCCACCCCCACATTGTCCCACGATGGCTGCCACAAGACGGCTGCCCCCACGTCATCACAAGATGGCCGTCACAAGATGGCTGGCAGGGGAGGGCAGTTGGGGGCGAACAGGCCAGCAGGGGGAGGGGGCAGTTGGGGGCCATCGCGCTGGCAGGGGAGTGGTTAGGGGGCGATCAGGCAGAAAGGCAGGTGAGCGGTTAGGAGCCAGCAGTCCCGGATTGTGAGAGGGATCCCAGATTGGAGAGGGTGCGGGCCGGGCTGAGGGACCCCCCCCCCCCCGCCCCGGGCACGAATTTCGTGCACTGGGCTTCTAGTTTAGCAATAAATAGGAACAAACTATGGATACATGTGATGTTGTGGATGAACCTCAAAAACATTATGCTTAGCGAAAGACACCAGACACAGAAATCACTTACCTGGGGTGGGGGCAGGAAGAAACAGTCATAACAGTAAATGTGCATAAGTCATATTGGGTTGATGAAGATGTTTAAAACTGCTTGCTGGTGATGGTTGCCCAACTTGGTAAACTTACTAAAAAATTATTGAATTGTAAATTAGAAAATGGCAAATAATATGAAATACAAAATATGCCTCAATAAAATTATTAAAAATACGCAGTAAGTCAGGAATACCTCAATAAAGTTGTTTAAAAATGAATAAAAATCTGTTTAACATTATGTATAATACAGTATAACTATTCCATAGAAATATTGGTTTTAAGTATCAGAGATACTTAAAAAAAGATTTCAAAGCAAAGTAACATAGTTTTCTTAAAAGTTTGATATTTCCATGAGTGATGTTACTCTTACTATATAGTTGGAAATACTGAAGATGTTTGTTGTTGCCCCCTGTATAATGTTAGAATTGGATTGGGGATGAATATGCCGATGAAAGGCCATTGACAGCATCACAGTCCTCATTTAGGGAGAGTTCCTCCTCATTTTGGATACAAAGAGGGTATTAAGATCAGGGTCAAGAAACTATAGCCCAAATCCAATTGTGGCTCATTTTTTTATAGTCTGTGAACCAAAAAATGGTCTTTACCATTTTAAATGGTTGTAAACAGCAAAACAAAACAAAGAATTTTCTACAGAGATCATATGAGGCACACAAAGCCTAAAGTATTTAATATCTGACTCTTTAGGTAAAAGGTTTGTTGACCCCTAATCTAGAAAGATGGGTTTTGGGAGAGAAAAATGTATTAATTTTGTGTTTTTATTTGCCTGTACAAGAGAGACTGTCTAACTTTACTTAAGTCATCTTGGCGTCCCTTGTTAGGGTTCTATAGAGTCTGCTCTGCCACATTGCTACATGATTCAGTTCTGCTTTTGATGTAATGTGAAATTGGTGTTGAGTAGTTTAAGCTGGTTTTCTTCTGTATCAAAGTGATAAATACAATGTTGAATTATCTTATATGGTTATCTGACTTTAGGATTAGCATCTTGAGTATGAGAACGAGGCCATTTGTGATGCCTTTATCTATCAGAACTGTACTAATGTGTTAGAGCCAGTATCCAACATTTGTGAGTAGTATTTGTGGGTAAATTGGTTTCGTTTTTCTTTTCTGCCAATTGTACCTATACTTTACATGTTCATGAAATTGATTATGCTTATATCAGCGAGAATGTCATTCAGAGGATAATGTTGGACATCGTGCAGACAGAACAGTTTGTTTTTGGAATATTTTATTTTTTAGTCAGTTATATTGCTATCATGTAATCAATAATTTCTCATCATGACGAATGAATTGGTTGGGATAAAATAAGTTGCTAAATGGTCAGATTTAAGGGAAAGATCTTAAAGCATAAAACTAAAAATAAAGGTTTACAGGGGAGTAGAAACACATTTTTACAACTGGACCCTAACTTTTTTTTTTTTTTTTTTAATTCTCACGTGAGTATGGAGAGTGGAAGAGAGAGGGAAAGAAAGAGAGAACTACCGATATGAGAGAAACACATGGATTGGTTGCCTCCTGCACGCACCAGGACCAGGGCCCGAGCCTGAGCTGGGGAGGAGCCTGCAGCCGAGGTACGTGCCCTTGACCAGAATCGAACCCGGGGCCCTTCAGTCCGCTCTTATCCATTGAGCCAAGCTAGCTAGGGCCCTAACTTTTTTTTAAAAAAAAAATTTATAACACTTTCCATGAAATAGAAATGAACTAAGGCAGATTCTCAAAAAAAATGAAGCTGAAATATAATATGAACCTGTTCAGTATATATATTCTAAGTAGCAATTTCATTTCAGATAGTAATTAAATAACTTTAAAGTGATTTATCTGAGTTTATAATATAGAAAACAACATAACAGTCATAATTTTACTGCCTAGATAACTCTATTGGCATTTAAAAATTTTCAAATTGATGTATGTACTTCGTTAAATTAGTAGCTTAAAAATTCCAAGGTGAACATTACTATTGTTTTCTTCTTAGGATAAAATCTTCTTCTGTTATACTTCTTAACATTTTAAGTTTCTTCATCTGCCACCCATTCTTAATTATTTCTTTTCAAATATTCCTAGGCCTGACCTGATTCTCTACCACTCTCTCTTTTTCTGTGTGGGGTCCTGTGACTCCGTTTACTGTGGACCCCTGCTGACTTGCCTTTGCCATGATTCGCTCTGTTTACTAGTGCCTACTAGATGGAATTGACAAGAGCCATGTTCATAGAAGGTGAACTGCTTGCAAAATTGAAGTGTTCACAAACATAGATTGCCTGGCTTTTGCTAACTATGGAAAATAAAGCCTTTCTACAGTGTTTGGGACTGATATTTTTTCTAACCCATGATCTCTAGAGATTTTTACTGGATCCTATATATTTTAAAAATTTATCCTTATTTATTGACTTTTCTTAAATTTTATTCTTTGAATAGAAAAAATTATTAGCTCATTTATAATATAGCCTAAAAAAGAAAAAGAAAAACAACCAAAATAATGTTCAAGTTCTGACTTTGTGCCAGGCACAATGTAATGCAAAATAGAATAAGACCTTTTTTCTTAAGAAAGATATATGTGGTAGAGGAGCTACATATGGAAATGAATTATAGAAAAGTATGATAATAAAAATATATATAAGATAGAAGGAAATTGCAGAAAAGAAGCAATGATTGATGTGTAATTATGCCATGGAGTAGGCCAAGGACTATTTCTAGGAGGAGTTTGAAAATATACACCAGGTAAATTAAGGGTCATTATTCATATTTTAAAATAATATGTAAGATAATAAATGGGCTACTATACATTTATATTAGTTCAGGTGTTTTAAAGGGACCAAATAACAGTGACTTAATTATGACAAAGTTTGAGCTGGTGAGTAGCTTGGAGCTATTCTTCACAGAGTTAAGCAGGGATCAAGATTCCTTCTCTCTCTCTCTCTCTCTCTCTCTCTCTCTCTCTCTTTCTCTTTCTCTCTTTGCCATTTCCTAGGGTATTTTATTCTTTATAGATGAATCTTACTGATACCAAGTCTGACTTGTAGCCAGTGTGGAGGAGACAAGAAGAGGTAGACAGCAAGCAGCTTTCTTTCAAGCATATGAGCCATTGGCCTCATCACTTCTGCCCCCATCCCATGGTCCAGAGTTAGTCATGTGGCTTAGCTGAAAGTCTGTGCTGTCTAGTATCTATCTGGATGCTCATGTGCCCAGTTAAAACTTTATTTTAAAGAGGGGAGCCCTAGCAGGTTTGGCTCAGTAGATAGAGCGTTGGCCTGCGGACGAGGGGTGCTGGGTTCGATTCCTACCAGGTTGTGGGCTCAATCCCCAATAGGGGGCATGCAGGAGGTAGCCGATCAGTGATTCTCTCTCATCATTGATGTTTCGGTCTCCCTCTCCCTTCCTCTCTGAAGTCAATAAAAATATATTTAAGAAAGTAATAATAGTAAATGAAGAGGGGAGGCACTGGACAGGTGGCTCATTTGGTTGTGAGTTTGATTCCCGTCAGGGCACATGAATGCATGAATAACGAGAACAACACATCGATGTTTCTCTCCCTCTTCTGCCCCCCCCACCCCACCTTCCTCTCTCAAAATCAATAAATTAAAAAAATAAAAGATGAAGGGATGGATTTGGGAGACAAGGCTTTGCTACAGTTGAGGAGGAACCAAGAAATCTAAAAGAATAAAAAAATAAAAGGTAGGAATTTTTGTTCATTTGTTTATTGCTGTACCCCCAGTTCCTAGAATAGCGCCTGGCAAATAGTAGGTGCTCAATAAATAATTGTTGAATGAATGAAGGTACAAATAATCAAAAGCTACTGCCAATGGAAGATCAGTTAGAAATTACTGAAGATACTGTTATACATAATATATAGTCAATCAGTGTTTTGTTTTCTAAATATTTAATTGATTCACAATAAACTTTTCAAGCAATCCTTATGGAGTAATATAGGAAGTGAAAATTTTAATTTCTGGAATTTCAAAAAATGAGAGTCAGAATTATCCTATCCTCTATTTATTATGGAAATAATTAGGTGTATATTTTGACATTACACAGGAAAATTAAGCAGTTTCCAGATATTATAGCATACACCTGCCAGAATAAAGATTTTGAAGTAATTTTCAAAGGGTGCAGTATTTTACAACATACCACAAGTCTATTTTATGTTAGCTTTGAGGCTCTCAGAACCTGCTTTGTTTTTTCCTCACTAATGGATTCCTTGTGTGATTTAAGATACTTGGCCTCCAACCTACTTTTCCAGAAGACTTGTAAGTGTAATTTTAAGCCATTTGCATTGTTGATTGGCTTTCTTAACTTGGCCTTTATTATAAAGTAAAAGTTCTTTCTGATTTTCTATTAGTATTGACTTTACAGTCTTACAGGAAGCACATATAATACCTTTATTTTTGTCAAAAACTAGAATGTTCTCTCTTCTAATGTTAACTGCCTCACATATTTCAAAAACAAACATATGTGATAACGTTGTAGTAAAATATGGCACATTAAGACATGTAATAGGAAGCATTTATCCAGAAGAGAGGACATGAACTGTAGTTTAAAGGAAAATTTGGAATGTGCTTATTTGATGTATTTAACTATCATAATATTTAATACCAGAATAAATTACATGACTCTTATGGCCTATTATATATACTCCTGAAAGAGCCTATAAAATCAGACCCATGTTTCTGTATATATTTTCAAGCAGCAATTAGCTAACTTTTGTGTGTGAATTTAGTTAAATAGAATCTCACTTATGTAGAAGTACTTATTATAGTTTTCATGGGAAATTACTTTGATTTTCAAATAAATTCTGACTGAAAAATCTTTTGGGATTAATAAAGTTAAAGTTTGAGGATAAAACATAGGTTTGCATTATAATGCACACTGGACTTTTTAAAGAATACAGTATTTTATGAAATCATAGTTTCAGATTATTTTTTGTAGTTTGGCCCTTTTATAAGTGCTTAGCTGTCAGCACAGCAACTTGGTAGAATTTCCCATTCTTTATAACAAGTATTTGGCCTGCAAAAGAATGTTTAGTGAGCACCAGCTCTATAGTCCAATCAACTTTCTATTTTAATTTTTCACTTCAAAGTAATTCTGTTCAAGTATACAAGTTCATACAAGGTGAGGCTTTTAAAAAAGACTTCACTATAAAAATTTTCTGAAAACCATAAAATCAGGAATCTTGATGTTTTATCTTCATTTTATTTTAGAACATTGGGGACACCCAGTGTTCAAAGCACTTTAGAAAAGAAAATCTAAAGAGAAATTAAACCATATTAATAGCATTTCAGGTAAGAAAGTAATAAAATAATCACATATTTTCTTGGAATTTATTGCTTCATAAAGCCTGACCTCTAGTTAAGCTGGCACTGGTAAGTATCTTTAATGTCTGCATATCTTTTTCCTCAGTTTTTTATTTTGAAATTTTTAAATGAATGGAAAAGTTGAAAAAACAGTACAATGAACACCTACCTATACACTCATCATATCTAGAGTCACCAATTTTGTCACATTTGTTTAGAAAAACTAGTAAAAGTAGTTTGCTTAGAGAAAATAGATACCTGTGTATGCCACTTGTCCTGTTTTAATTTAGAAACTTACTATTTCTATATTTTTATTAATAGGTAGTTAGAACATAAAAATCTTAAATAATTTGGAAAGGGGAAGACTTCTAAAAACTTCACTAAATATGACTGAAATTTTGAAGAACATCTTTTGAAAATACATTATGTAATAGCCTAGCTTTGACACGAACAGTAATCATAGCATTAAAGGAAAAACAATTGTAGCCCCTTTAAAACCTGTAAATATCCAGACTTTGAGGACTTACAAGTAATAATGCTATTGGCAAATCAAACATAAGCTCATTTTCTAAAAAGAAAAAACAGAGGGTAGGACAACTCATATGATTATACCAGATTATGCCAAGACCTGATTTAACTAGTGTTTCTTGTCTGGGTTTCAAATATACTTGGATCTCTTACATAGTTAATATAAAGGCAGTGTCTTTGATGTGCTTTTCTCCCCCTTGTTTTTTAAAGTTGTAGACATGGTCCATTCATAGGCATGTATCACTATACTTCGCTTGAGTAATAGTGAATTATTTTGTGGCAAGAATATTATCAACCTGGAAGCTGATAAAAGATGAAGTATATTCTAACAAAAATAAACAAGTTCAGGGCAAGGGGATAAGCATCATAAATCTTGTGTTGAAATCAGAGTCTTTAGTTTCAGCGAACATGTTAGAACAGGAAAAGTGAATGTGTTGGAGTTCAGTTAAACAAAATGTGGATAGTATATAGTGCATGGAAATTGAAGACTTACTTTGAAGCATCTAGGTCCATAAGTTGAAAACTGGCAAGCAAGGAATATTGCTTAAATCAATTAGAAACAATAATTAGCTAAAAGGGGGCAGCCCATTGGCTCAGGGCTCACTGTTATTTCCCTTTTCCTCCATTCCTTCTAGTTGATGATTAACTTTTTTTTGGTTGCATTATTTTTGGTGTACAATAGTGTGCTGTGCCATGGATAAGAGGCTTATAAAGAGAATAAGGTAAATTGTAGAATGTAAAAGTCAAATTCTGTACTTGTTAGTTCTCATTAAAATTAAAGGAAGTACATTGGCAATAGGCCTTAGACCTCCAATAATGTGGGGCTAAGAACGAGGGGAAACTAATATTTATCTAGAACTCAACATGAGCCAGCATTTTGCTTGCTGCTTTGTTGTGAAAGATGTAAATTTAACTGGGATGAGTAATCCTTGTAGTATTTTAAGTTACATTCGTTGGATAGATTTTTATCAGTATTCTTACTAGTAGGAATATTAGAATGAAAAATAGTTTATTTCCAGTTTTCTTACTTATACTGTTGTGAAATCAGATGATAATTTCCCAGAATTTGGGGGAATTGAAAGTGTGTCTCTCCCCTTCTTTAAATAAATAATAGCATAAGAAGAACCATAGTATTTGGGAGAACAGCTAACTTTTCTCTTTAATTCATTGCATTAACTCAACAATGTAGTGATCACCAATTAGAATAGCACACATGAAAAATACAAACGTGGCATAACGTGTAAAAAGAAAGGAACTGACGTGCTTTCCTTTCTTCGCCAGTCCTTCTGTTAATACGTAGTTGTCAGTATCCTGCCCACACAGCTTTCTTTTGTAAACTTTATTTAAAAAACCCGTGATAAGTATGGTAGCTTTTACAGAATTTTGTTTTTAAACAACTTTATCATAAGCAATGATGAAAGCTGTTTGTTCCTTTAGATTTTGGTAGATTATTTGTTAAAGTGATGTAAAACATAACTCATACCACAACTTGTCTTTGCATGCATTTTTATGTATTTGTAGACAAATAGTGAATTCTAACACAGGAGTTGGCAAACCATGGCTCAATGGTCAGTTTTTAAATCATATGTGAACTTAGAATGGTCTTTTAAAGGGTTGTAGTAAAAAGAAAAAAAAGAACATGCAGCAGAAATCATGTGGCCCTCAAAGCCTAAAATATTTATATCAAATATAAATATCTGATCCTTTACAGAAAAAGTTTGCCAACCCTAAAATATAAATACATAACTCATAAGCTTGGGAAGTTCCAGTTCCAAGTGAGGAGGTGTAATGACATGACCCCCATCTCTCTCAGGAATGCCGCTCTTATAAACCTGCACAGAATGCATGGAGCAGCTGTTCGAAGATTCTGCAAAGTAAATAGTGGCAGGCAAATTAGGGAAGACCAGAATTTGAAGTACCACCAAACTGGCTGTGAGTTTGCCATTTTCCCCTTGTGTTGGCACATGGCCTGGTCTCAACTTAGACTGAAACCAGGCGGCAGACAGCAGTGCAGGCAGAGAGCTCCAGGCTTGAGAAGTAGAGGCGTGGCTCCTAGTAGTAGCAGTGGTGCAGAGGATAAGGTATCTTACCTAAAATGGGGAGGTAGGGGAGCCTTCCTTTGTGACTAGAGGATCTGTGGTCACAAGAGGATGGGGCACACTGCATTTGCTTTTTTTTTTTCCTTTCTCTTTCTGTCTGCCTACCAGTTGGCCCCCACTGCAGGAACAGTTGCAGACAGTGGCAAAATGGGAGGTAAATAAAGCTCCAGCTTTCTGGGCAGACTGCCAAAAGGGAGAGCCCCAGGGAACCAGAAAGTACTAGGGAGATCAGGGAGAGATGGGAACTTGGGAAAGGGACCTCATAAAGTTATTCATGTCTTAAGAGACATGAATGATAGTATCTCTGTAATGCTCAGAACGGAGCTTGAATAAGAGTAAACGTAATAAACATCTAGTTAATAAATCAGTTATTTTCCTTAGTGTTGTATAGGAAACACAGATTATCTTCCTTTCCTTGGTTTAGATTGTTAGGAATCATGGGGATTAAAAGTATTGGCCCATCTGCAGCAACCATATGCCAGGCCACACTCATTTAATCTTAGAACATTGCACTTGGAAGGGATTTTGGAGGTCAGGTGTTCTAAAGAGTAAAGTAGCAGCCCTCCCTGCAGTTCCATTTAGAGATGATCAGTCGTCTGAGGCTGTCAGTGCACTTACCGTGAGAGCTGGCCACTTCTGGAGGGTCATGTGATTGTCTAACAATCATGTATACATAATTTGTCTTTTTTTTCTAGCCTCTGTAAAATGTAAAAAATTAAGTTGAATCCTTTTTTCACACTGTAGTTCTTAGTCATTCAGAATATTTGAATAGACTTAATTCTATTCTGGCGATTCTCAAAGTGTGGCCCCAGGATCTTGCTTAACTGACAAATTTTTCTCAGGACGCCTACTTCTCTCTTCCCCTTCTTTTAATCCATGAAGATATACCCTAAATTTTTTGTGTGTGCCTGTGTGCATTTTTCTGGAATGAGGTTTGATAACCTGAAGAACATTTAAGAATCACTGCTTTAGACATGCTCTCAACTACAATTGGTCCTGCATACATTTGTATCTCAAAAGAACAGAAAATGTTTTTTAATTTTCTCATAATGGTAGAAAGTGATTGAAGACAAAGTTTAGGAATTTCACAGAAAGAGGAAAATCTGAGAGTTAAAGCAAAGAGGTAGAGTTCACCTATATTCGCTGAGCAAACCTGATTTCTGTGGTAAGTCTTCCATCTAGTCTGCTTAGGGAATTATTTCTGACGTAATAAGAAATGTTAAGCAGAAGGTAGGATTCAGTGAAGCAGTCTTTTTTTGAAAACATCTATGCTGCAGATGAGGAATAACTATTTTGTCCTGCAGTGGATAATTATCTTAGCTAAAGATAGATAGTATTGTGACTATTATATATTCAAGTGCATTCATTATACACACACAAACAGATATGGTGCTTAACATAGTTCAGTTACCCTTCAAGGTCAACCCAGTCCTGTTTTGTTGTTTTAAGCTGCTGTATCAAGTCTCATGCTCTGCTGTTGAGAATAGAACAGGTATTGTCTCCTCATAATGGTCATCCTTGACTTCCTTCGTAAGACCACAAAATGCAATTGCATGGGAAAGCACCACTGGAAGTGCGGAGTAACTGATGTCGCTTACATGAGTTATCTCTAGATTGTTACCAGCCCAAATAAATAAATTTCTCATGCATGCATACATAGCTATCTTGTCATCAATAGCCAATTAAATAACCCAAGTTATGCCCATAAAATATATAACTTTTTAATAATTTTGCAAAATACCTAAAAGAAAAAATAAAGTATTATGGCTACAAATATATTTAATTCAGTAGAGACATAGTACACAGTAAAGATAGAGGTGATAAAATTTGGATAAAAGTATAAACTATTTTAAAACTTAATGAAATTGAAATCATTCTACTGATGAAAGTTACAAGGGAAGTATTTGTTTTTCATTTCTAAAGCCATGTCATTATTAGCTTACTATAGGAATGGCAATATAGGTCAGCAGAAATTATGTAGTAGTTACAAAAATCTGGTAAGTTTAGTCTATCTATACTAATAAAGAGCTAATATGCTAATGGTCGATATGCTGTAACAGGTAACGACCAGGTCATTAGCATATTAGCTGGCGCGTTGCTCCGGAGAGGGGGCAGAAATGGGGAGTCGCCCAGAGGAGGCGGGACCATCCTGTGTGGGGGAGGGCAGGGGTGAGAGCGCATAGCGCGCCCCCTCACCAGTCCTTTGCCACCCACAGCTTGCACTCTAAGTGCCCGACGCAGCCCACCTGCCAGGAGAAGGAACACAGCACAGCAGGCAAGAGGCTTCCACGCTCTCTGGTGCCATGACGGGATGGAGCCACTGTGTTGCTCCGGAGAAGGGGAGGAAGCGAGGAGGTGCCCAGAGAAGGCGGGACCAGCCCTAGGCGACTCTAGGGACTGAGGGCGGGGCTTGAAGCGGCCAGAGAAGGCCAGAGGGTTTGGGGGCTGGGCCAGGTGTGCTGGAGCTCTGCGTGGACAGGTTCAGGTGTCAAGGCAGGGTGGCGTGCGCGCGATTTCAAATTGTGTGCTGGGCTCCTAGTATGGTATAACAAACTATTTAAAAAGTTATGCTGCACATCTTGCTTTGTGTCTATTGCTATCCTAAATTTAGGGTAGATCTTTAACAAAGGGTAAGAGAACTTATTAGATACTAGAGGCCTGGTGCATGAAATTCATGCACACGGGGCAGGGGGAGGTCCCTCAGCCTGGCTTGCACCCTCTTGCAGTTTGGAGCCCTCGGAAGGTGTCCAACTGATGGCTTAGGCCTGCTCCCCGCGGGGAGCTCACTGACCACCAGGAGGCAGCTCCTGCGTTGAGCATCTGCCCCCTGCTGGTCAGTGTGCATCATAGTGACCTGTCGTTCCACTGTTCAGTCGATTTGCATATTAGCCTTTTATTATATAGGATGTGGTGACTGCTTCAGTTGATATAGAAGGAAGGTCAGTTTGAGGTAAGGTGGAGAATTAAGGGGGAATGAAAGGAGACAGTGACACATGTTGATACCTTTGGCATTTTGTTTTGTTTTCTAACATAACAAATATAAGGTGCCTTGTCTGCCAGTCTGTGAGGTCCGTGGACTTGGTAAGGTGAACTGAGCATTGCTTGATATTTTTCTTCCCAGATTGGCATCAAAGTGAAAATTCCTCTAGTAATGTCCACACCCTCTTATTTAGGGTTTGGTACTGCATCTTGCCCAATAGAGTGTTGGGTAAATGTTGTCTGATGAGGATGAGAATATATTTTTTTCCCCGAGGAATTATCTTTATGATTATGTGACACATTTCTCAGGGTCATTGGAAAATAGAAATCTTGTTTGAACTTGAACTCTTACTGTGTGGTTTTTGCTGGTTACTCTATTATAAGTTTTATATGAATTTTAAAAAAATTGATTCATTTTGTAAAGTTCAAAATCCTCTAAATATTGAAATGTAATATGTGGGGAGCCGGCACGGCCATGGCATACTCAGCCCCAGGGCACCTTATGTGCCATGCCAGCTCAGCCTGGTTCAGTGACCCTGAGTTGCGGGGTGAAAGGATTGAGAAAAGACAGACAAGAGAATGAAAG
>NW_005353789.1:5062433-5125075 GCF_000412655.1 Myotis brandtii | reverse complement strand
ACAACCACAGCCATTGGCTATGATTGTGCTGGGAGGGCCTTGCCCTCCAGCTGGAACTTGCACGTGGCAATGAGAGGACCCTGTCCTTTCATTAGTCCGAGGCTTGAACCTGGCCAAAACACTGTAGCCGCGCCCCACAGTAATATAACTGGTTTTAACTGGGATATTTAAGAATAACATGTATTGAATTTGAGTAATAAACATAAGGACTTTCCGAAGGTGTGAGTTTCCCAAGGTTTAGGAGTTCATGAATAGATTTTATTCCCTGTATTTATTGACTTGGTGTATTTTTGGCTAAATAGCAGGATAATTATTATTGCATAGAGTGTTAGCATAGCATCCTCAAAATGTCTCTGTGTGAGATTTGTGCTTGTCTGAATGTATATAGTCAAGTCATTTTATTTTGAACTTGTGAAAGCATTAATTTCTAAACATTGTCTTTGTTTTCTTCAAAAGTAAATCAATAACCTCAAAAGAAAATATTACTTATTTCTTGAGGGTTAGGGGTTACAGATGTGTGGTGTATTCTGCCCCAGGATAAGTTTTGGGGAAATTACTTGGAAATCAAGGAATCTCAAGTGGAACTACTTCAAAACACTGCTGTAATATGCTCTGTAAGGTAATTAAGTCTTGACATATAAAGACATGTAAATGTAGACTTCTAAAAGAAGAGTTATAGGCTTTTCTTTCACAGTAGGGACTCTTAATAGATAATTTACATTAGTTGAATATTTGCAAAATACTGTATAGAATAAGCAGTGATACAGTTACCAAAATTTGTATTGTTTTTTCACTTTCACATCATTAATGCTATATATATATTTTTTTAAGCTGGATATGTCAAGTGACCAGATAACTGCCAATCTGCAAGCTGTTGTCAATGAAGTTTGTAGGCACAGGCCGCTGAATTTGGGTGAGTGGGTAGCAGGGCTAGACTTTCCTATAGCCCTGTGATACTTTAAAAATGTAAAATATTAAGAAGACAATTAAGTCATATGCAACTACAATAGCAACAGTATATCCAGGTATTAAATAAATAACATTTAATTCTTCAAAGGATTCTTAATTGCCTTATTAACAAGTGTAGTTGTTTAGAGAGGAGACCTCTTTAACATTAGTGGGAGTACTCTACATCCTGAAACCTTTGTAAATTCCCACATGATTTCTACCATTAAATGTAATAAATAAAATTTTAAGGAAAACAGTAACTGACTGCCTTAAACTTACAATGGCATTAAATAGAAAGTAAAATAAAACAGAAATGGTAATGAAGCCACACCATTCACTTTGTCACTGGCAGTAGCTCTCTAAATCTTATTTATTTCAGAAAAGAAACAAGGTTTTAATCATGTCGTGAGAACAGTGAAACGTGATCAAGGCTGTGTAGTAGACTAGGGCCCCTATCATTGCATACGTGCCACTCATTCCTTCCTGAGGCAAGTTTCACTCGCAGCTGTTTGAAGCCAAGCAAGTGTCTTTACCTTCAATGGACTATCCACTTATAATTCTATCATTATAGGAATCTGTCACTTTGAGTTTTATATCCAAGTGTCTAACTACATCACAATATTTCACTATTTTTCACTTTCTTTGAGTGTTAAACACACTGGTGATAACTGCCTCATTTGCTAAATCTATTGTCCTGGATTTGACCATAGTGCTTATTAATGGTATGAATATGGGTTCCTGTATTCCATGGATAACTTTGGTTTGAGTATAGGCTCCTCTGAGACTATAGGGAGTAGAATGAGAGATAGTAAATCTCTAAAAACAATGTAGTTATCTGGTTTTTGCCACTTTGAACAAAGTCCCTTAACATAAGTCATAGGAAAAGCCTTTTCATTTTTTTAAAAATATATTTTATTGATTTTTTACAGAGAGGAAGGGAGAGAGACAGAGAGTCAGAAACATTGATGAGAGAGAAACACCGAAACACACTGGTGATAACTGCCTCATTTGCTAAATCTATTGTCCTGGATTTGACCATAGTGCTTATTAATGGTATGAATATGGGTTCCTGTATTCCATGGATAACTTTGGTTTGAGTATAGGCTCCTCTGAGACTATAGGGAGTAGAATGAGAGATAGTAAATCTCTAAAAACAATGTAGTTATCTGGTTTTTGCCACTTTGAACAAAGTCCCTTAACATAAGTCATAGGAAAAGCCTTTTCATTTTTTTTAAAATATATTTTATTGATTTTTTACAGAGAGGAAGTGAGAGGGATAGAGAGTTAGAAACATCGATGAGAGAGAAACGTTGATCAGCTGCCTCCTGCACACCTCCTACTGGGGATGTGCCCACAACCAAGGTACATGCCCTTGACCGGAATCAAACCCGGGACCCTTCAGTCCGCAGGCCGACGCTCATCCACTGAGCCAAACCGGTTAAGGCTGTGTTGACTATTTTAAATAAATATTTAGACTATTTCCATCAAATGTAAATATTACCACCTGCTCTTTCATTGTTGACTTTGCAATAAAATAAATTCTAAGTGACCATATTCTGGAAGAGAATTATTCGTGATTATGTGTAGTTTAAAGGATAAATTAGAGTGTAGCTAGTTTGTCTTCTACTCTAGAAATAAAACGATTTTTTTTTCTTATACTTCAAAATATTAGTTCAGTAATGTCAGTACTTACAAGCTATTCCATGAGTTCTATAAGGTTTATTGTTTTATGTTTATATTTGCTTATCAGGTATCTCTGGAATAAAATGAAAGTTGATTCTTCTCTTTGTTTCCAGGACCCTTTGTGGTACGAGCTTTCCTTCGTAGTTCGACAAGCGAAGGTTTGTTACTAAAGATGGAGCCATTGTTGCCTAAAGAAGTGGAAACCAAAGAAAGTAGCAAAGAAGCTGCCTGAAAGTGTTGTATTGTGAAATTATTCATAGTGGATGAAGAAGCAACAGAAAAATCATAAAACTATAATTTCTACATTTGGTGTCTTGTTATTCATTTATTTACTAGGGGCCCAGTGCACGAATTTGTGCACCTTGAAAGGAACTGTGGGTTGCAAAGCTGTGATAGGCACGGGTCGGGTCTCAGCTCATCCTCCTTGCCCCCAGCCAGCCCCTCCCTCTGTGGCCCCTGGTCCCGTCTGCCGGCACCCCCACTCCTACCGTCGCTCCCACATGCTGATGGCACCGGCCCCTCTCGCAACTCACTGATGGCGCGGAGTGATTGGGGCCGGCGCCAGCAGCGGGTGCGAGTGGCGGCTACTGCCCCAATTGCCCCTCAGGAGCAGAGGGAGGTGGAGAAGCCCTCAGGGGCGATCAGGGCTGCCGCTGCTCCCACTTGCTGATGGCACTGGCCCCACTCGCACCTGCGCAGTGGGTGGACTGGTGCGCTCTGGCGCCAGCAGCGGGTGTGAGTGGCTCTGGCGCCAGCAGAAGGTGCGCGGGAGCAAAGAATTTTCAGTAACCACCAGAGGCTCGCTCTGATGACAACAACCGGCATCCCACCTTGGTCTTGCACCCCCTCTCACCTCCTCCACCATCCCACTGCACCCGCCACCCACCATGTTACACACATGCCCCTGGTGGTCATGCACATCATAGCGACCGGTTGTTCGGTTGTTTCAGTTAATTTTCAGTAACCACCAGAGGCTCGCTCTGATGACAACAACCGGCATCCCACCTTGGTCTTGCACCCCCTCTCACCTCCTCCACCATCCCACTGCACCCGCCACCCACCATGTTACACACATGCCCCTGGTGGTCATGCACATCATAGCGACCGGTTGTTCGGTTGTTTCAGTTCCGGTCATTCCGCTGTTCGGTCTATTTGCATATTAGCCTTTTATGATATAGGATATATTTATTTGTTTATTTTGTTAATCCTCACCTGAGGATATTTTTCCATTGATTATTAGAATGAAAAAGAGGGGGAGAGACAGAGAGAGAGAGAAACAGATGTGAGAGAGACCCATCAATTGGTTGCCTCCAACACAGGTCCTAACCAGGGCTGGGGATCGACCCTGCAACCCAGGTACATGCCCTTGGCTGGAATCGAACCCATGACCCTTCAGTCTGTGGGCTGATGCTCTATCCACTGAGCCAGACTTCCTAGGGCTCTTTTTTTATTTTTATTTACTAATATTAATTTCAGAGAGGAAGAGGGAGGGAGGGAGGGAGAGGATGAGAGACAGAGAGAGAGAAACATCAATGATGAGAGAATCATTGATATGCCCCCTCCTGCATGCCCCGTACTGGGGATAGAACCAGAAACCTGGAGGTGTGCCCTGACTGGGAATTGAGTCATGACCTCCTGCTTCGTACTTCATAGGTGGATGCTCAACCACTGAGTGACACTGGCTGGACTGGACTGTCTTACTTTTTGATCATCATACTTGGAAGTGGATTTTAACACTGGAAAAATCTTACAACACTTTCAAAAATAAGAAAATAAAATTTTCTCTGTGTCTGAGCCTGCCTTTAGATCCCTTTAAATCTGCTTAGAATTCAGCTTTTACATGCTGAATTACTGTTATTATAGCAGCAATTTTTAGCTTAATAACTTTCCCTTGAGAACTGTACCATCTGAAGGAAAAGAAACATCCTTATTCCCATAAGAGAGAGAATGGCGGCGTAGTGAACTACATCACAAACATGACTATTTTCTAAAAGAAAAAATACGGAAAATGTTGGAAAACATTCATACTAAAAAATTCTGAATGTTATTTGATATAACATGAATATAGAAAGTGACTAAGCCATTTAAAAGTAGGTGTAAAATCTTTTCCTCTTAGGAATCAATGTGTAATATTTATATTTTTATAATAACAATACTGTTTATTTTAATGGTGCTTTGCGATATACAAGCACTGTGTATAATGTTTCAATATACTTCATTTGATTCTGAATTCCTCTGCTTAATAGGATGTAATCACTTTGCTTGGTGTTTGTTGAATGAACATCCCAGGAGGTAGGTAGAACAACTTCCTTTATGGATGCAGAATCAGGCTAAGAAGTTATATGTCTTTCATCAAGTGACAGTTTGCAAACTGGTATTGGTCCTAAAGTGTTTACTGGTAGGTGACAACACAGGAAGAAAAAAAAATTAAAGGTAGATAATTTTGTCATGCAGTTGCCAACTGTCCTTTCTTGGGAATGATTTTCCATATTCTGAGGCTGTCTTTCACTTTTTTAGGGATATTCAAATGCCCTTTATGAAATAACAGTGCTGATAAATTTGTTGGTGGGTTTTAGTAACAGCCAGTTTATGATGAATATTTTGACAGCTCCATGTAAATCTCCCAAGTTGTTTTTGAAATTATAGTGTTTTGAGAAGTCCAAATAACTGTGCAACCACTGAACCCCGGTAAGCTTTTTTTCCTACAGAGAAATTAAAATTTAAAGGCTGTTTACAAAAAAACAGCTAACTATATTAACTATAAAACAGTAATGGCAGTCACCTTTCATCTTATGCTTTCCCTGTGTCCTCTTATTTCATCCTCACAGCAGGCCAGGGAGGAGAGTGCTGCTCTCATTTTATAGATAAGGAAATTTAAACTTGGAGGAGGTCCAAAAAGTGGCAGGCTAATTAATATTCTAAACTAGGTCTGTCTGATTTTGCAGCACGTTCTTTTAACCATTAGGCTATTTTACTTCCTGTTTGTATATTTTAAGGTAAATTAACTGAACACTTAAAATTTAAAAATATTGAATAATTACACTTCAGTTTCTTAGTATCTCTGATTATGGGGTTATGATGGCTGATGGGAAGAGAGTAGAAATAAAAGGAGTGGAAGGAGTGGGATGAGTGAGACAAGAGTAATGCAGGATGGAGAGAGACAAGATATTTCCCACAATTACTATCTTTTGGAAGCTTACTAATTAATCATTATTTGAAGATTCAGGTTCACAGAGTAGGAGCTCTATTGTATTTACTCTGTTAAGCACAAGAAAATCTTGACAATTTTAGAAACACTAATTTTCAAAATCACATAATCCTACCACTCATAGGTAACCAGCATTAATATATTTTTAATGTGTTTTTATTGATTTCAGAAAGGACGGGAGAGGGATAGAGAAAGGGAAACATCAATGATGAGAGAGAATCATTGTTAGGTTGCCTCCTGCATACCCCCTACTGGGGATCAAGCCAGTAACCCAGGCATGAGCTCTGACTGGGAATCCAGCCATGACCTTTGGGTTCATAGGTCGATGCTCAACTACTGAGCCACACCGGCCAGAGTATTAAAATTTTGATGCTTTCCATTGTCTTTTTCAACTGACCGAACATTCACACACGTGTTGTTATCAAACAATTCCCCATATTATGTAAAATTTCAAATGAAAAGCATCCTTTTAATGGTTAAAAAATATTCCATCCTGTTGATGCTTTAATTTATGGAGTCATTTCCCAATTTGGGGGTATTTAATTTGCTTGGTTCCCCCTCCCCCTCTTATTTTTAATGCTTTAGAGAAATTCTTTGGGCAAAATTTATTTTCTCTATTTCTAGAAGTGACATTCCTGGCTTAAAAGATATGACATGGCTAAAGGTCTTATGTGTTAAAAAGGAACCTTTTGATCAGAACAAACCAGAACAAGGGAATATGGTTGGAAAACTTTCTCTGGGCAAGAACATTCAGGGTCTTATTAACTGGCCTATGAGTAAATAATTCCCTACCCTTCCATTAGAGCAATTTCCCTACTGGTTAACTAGAACTAATGTTGAGTGTTTATAACAATACTAGAGGCCCGATACACGAAATTCGTGCAAGGGTCTTGGCCCTTGCAGCCCAGGCTTTGTCTGGAAGGTCGTCCGGAAGGTTGTTCAGCTGTCAGGTCTAATTAGCATATTACGCTTTTATTATTATAGATGCCTTTGGAAAACCAATAGAATTGTACTAGATAACGGTTTAAAAAAATATTACTATTTTCTTAGCAGTAAATTATATCTTATATTTAAAAGGAGTAAAAACTTTCCATTTTAATAGTAAATGCGAATGATTCTCAAACTAAAGCCTGCATCCAAATCACTTGGAACAGTGGTTCTCAACCTGTGGGTCGCGACCCCTTTGGGGGTTGAAAGACCCTTTCACAGGGGTCGCCTAAGACCATCGGAAAACACATATATAATTACATATTGTTTTTGTGATTAATCACTATGCTTTAATTATGTTCAATTTGTAACAATGAAAATACATCCTGCATATCAGATATTTACATTACGATTCATAACAGTAGCAAAATTACAGTTATGAAGTAGCAACGAAAATAATTTTATGGTTGGGGGGTCACCGCAACATGAGGAACTGTGTTAAAGGGTCGCGGCATTAGGAAGGTTGAGAACCACTGTCCTATCCTATCCCAAGCCTTTGGTCTTTAAGATAATGCTAATACCATTAAATTTATGTGTGTGTGTTTACATTCATAATGTTAATTAATAATGTTATATTACATCACTTCTAACAGTATGAAATGCCACCTGCAAAAGATATATCAACATTTTTGTTAGAAAGTACACTGGTGATCATCAAATGATGTCCTTTTATAGAAAATCCCAGGTTTTAAATAGTTTCCCAGATGGTTGGAACGCAGAATTTAAATTATTTATACATAGTGATAAACCAGGAAGCTAGAAACTAGTCCTGGCTCTTAAATATAGTGCTGATTTTTTTTTCCCATCTCAGTCTTTTAAAATCTTGATTTTATCACAACTTTACATCCTTTGTAAGTTGGCTAATAGGAGAATATATTCAATAGTGATTTTTAAAATACAAGTAGTTAATCACAATGTCCAGTAGGTGGCGATAATAATCTTTCATGCAACTTGAAAATAGTGGACTTACTGGTAAAGGATTGTTTTTTCATTTGGCTATACAATTAAATAGCAAAAATACTTATAGACCTCTTGGCGTTTTGTTTTGGAATGATTTTTTTTGTTTATTTTCTATTTTGGGCACATTACAGTGGTTGCTTTAGGTGTCTCTGTAACTGCATATTAAGGGTTTTATCTGTTTTTGTTTTAACTTTTATTGTAGAATCAAATTTTAAAAATAACACCTATTTAGTCACTACCAGGCTTTCACAATTATCAATATTATGTTGTTCTGGTTACATCTATCCCTGTCATCTACCCACCACCCCCAGCTTGTCCTCAGTCCTGCTGGAGTAAAAGGAAATCCCGTATATCATATCCCTTAACCTATAGAGTTTTAAGAATAATCAAACCATAATTATAAGAAGATTTTAGGTCCATTTTACAGAACTTATTGTTTTGTATTCTATTCTGGCCTTTGAGAGCATTTAGTTCTTTTGGTTTATATATTTTTGTGTAACAATGAAAAATAATATGTTTTTAGTGTTTTGAGAACTTAAAGAACATAGTGATATAATTACTAGTAGCCATAAAAGGTGGTATGAGTGTCAGTACTTAAAAAAAGAAATTGGTATTTCCACTTAAATTTTTACTTGTGAATCAAAATAGAAGATTGGAAATAAGATTAGAAATTTAACTATGATTATAATTAAAAACATCAAATTTTCATCTGAAGGTATCCAAAAGAGTGAAATTTTTACTGTATTTTATTTTTAAAAATAGATGCACATTAAATAAATTTGGCAAGTAAAGAAAGGAAGAACACTGAAGAATCTAAAGAAAACAATGACCTCACATTCTTTATATAATGACTTTTTTTAATACTTCCCTTTTTCTCTTCTTCCTATGTGGAGGTCTTGCCCTACATTAGGGCTGAGATCATGTTGGGTGCACTGTTGGAAAGAACACGTCTTGGCTCTGGAGGTTGCTCATATCTCCAGCTCGTTAGTCACTTTCAATTGAAAAAAGCCAACCCAAGTCCTTTCCAAGTATTTGCTAAATGAAATACCTAATTCTTTCTGTATTTCAATATGTGCTACATAAACTTTATATTCTTCTTTTCTAAGTTGGTAACTGCTTTAATGAAAATTAATTTATACAAATATTTAAGTTAAATAGAATAACTTATTGTTTTCCAAAGGGCAATATGGATACCATTAGTGGCATGAGAAATTAATTTAATAGTAAGTGATCCACATTTTAAATTAATAGTTAAGTATGTCTCTAATGTATATAGGATCATGATTTCATGGGTATTATTGCCTAGGATAACATTACAGTAGGCAATTCTTGGTAATCCATTTTAAAATATTAAATAAATTATATCAATATGTAAACTATATAAACTGTTTTCAGAAGTGGCTGCATCATTTTATATTCTCTCCAGCAGTGCATAAGAGTTCCACTTTCTCCACATCCTTGTCAACACTTGGAATTGTCTGTCCTTTGTATTGTAGGCATTCTAGTGAGTGTGTGGTAGTTATACATGTTTTAATTGAGAAAATGAGTAATTTTGCTGAGAAAGTATTTAGGGATAAATGAAAGTAGTTTTTAAATATGAGCCATCTGGAAGGTGGAGTACATTTATACTATGAGCTTCCAGAAGTAGAGCTGGGACTAATGTACACAATAGAGAAGCAAATTCTGGCGCAAAGTTTAACAAAATGCTGTGGACTCTTGCAAGCTAGTGGTGACCTTTTTATTTTATGTATTTACATGCAGCTCTGTCAGTTTGTGTTCTTCAGTTACAGTCAACAGAAATGAGTGACTAAACCAGAGAGGAACGTATTGTAAGGACATGGATTATGCATATATGTATACAAATTATTTGGGTTATGCATATATGTATACAAATTATTTGGATTACTCCAAAACTACTGCATTGTAAGGAATGCTTTGTAGTACTCCATAATATGAACATACCATAGTGTATATTAGCAGATATGTGTTACAGTCCCTATTGATAGGCATATCATATTGAAGTTGGTGAGAACCAGTGATAAAATGAAACTCTAAGAGAAGTCAGAGAAAAAAACAAACACACCAGGGGTACCAAGAATTACTACAGATTTCTTGTCAGAAATCATGCGAACCAAAAGGAATGGAATGATAACTTTAGCATTTTTTTGTAAAAAGTTAACTTAGGATTCTAAGTGAAAATACCCTTCAATAATAAAAGCATAATAAACCCTTTCTTTTACAAAAGTGCAAACAATTTTTTCCAGCAGACATGAATTACAAGAAATATTAAAGGAAGTTGTAGGGAAAGAAAACGATGCCAGATATAAAATCAGTTCTGTACAAATGATGAAGAATGCTAGAACTATGTGGAAAATACAAAAGATGTTTTTCTCAATTTATCATTTCTATTAAAAATTACCTTTTAAAAGAAAATGTAATAACACTAAGTAAATTTAGTGAACATCCATCACCACACAGTTACAATTTTTTTCTTATGATGAGAACTTTTAAGATCTACTCTCATAGCAACTTTCAAATATACAATACAGTATTCTTTTTTAAAAAAAACATATTTCTTTATTGATTTCAGAGAGGAAGGAAGAGGGAGAGAGAGATAGAAACATCAATGATGAGAGAGAATCATTGATCGGCTGCCTCTTGCTTTCCCCCCACCGGGGATCGAGCCTGCAACTCAGGCATGTGCCCTTGGCTGGAATCAAACCTGGGACCCTTTAGTCTGCAGGCTGACGCTCTATCCACTAAGCCAAACTGGCTAGGGCTAATACAGTATTCTTAACTATAGTCACCGTGCTGTACATTCCATACCCTGGACATACTCATTTCATAACTGGAAGTTTTTATCCTTTGACCACCTCACGCATTTCCCCCACTCCTCACTCCCCATCCGCACCTCTGGCAATCACTAATCTGTTCTTACTATACTTTTCTGCATGGTTAATAGTAATATCTTCTTTTTCATTCCTGGTTTTAGTTATTTGGCTGTTTTCTTTGCTTGAATAGACTAAAGTTTGAATTTTATTGATCTTTTCAAAGAATTAAGTTTTGGTTTTATTAGTTGTTTCCATTATTTTTCTATTTCTTATTTGATTTATTACCACCCTATTCTATTATGTCCATCCTTCCCCTTGCTTTTTCTAATGTCTTCAGGTGGAAGTTTAGGTTATTGATTTGATATCATTTTCTCTTTTAATATAAGCATTTAAAGCTATCAGTGTTCCTTTAAGTGCTGATTTAGTTAAATCCCATGAGTTTTGATATGTTATATTTCATCATCTCAAATTATTTTCCAATTTCCCTTGTGATTTCTTCTTTGATCCATTGGTTATTTAGTAGTGTGTTAATTTCCATATCTTCATTAATTTTTCAAATTTACTTGTTATTAATTTATAATTTTACTCAATCTCATAGTTGGAGAACATCCTTTGCATGATTTTAATCCTCTTCAATTTATTGAGTTTTGTTTTATGGCCTGGGATATAGCCTATCCTATAGAATGTTCTGTGTGCACTTGAGAAGAATGTATGTTCTATTCGTATTGGGTAAAGTGTTTTATAAATGTCTGTTGGTTTAAAGTTGTTCAAGTGTGTTATCTTTTTATTAGGTTGTTTTTATTTGTTTGTTTGTTTGTTTAGTGTATCAATGACATAGTCTTTGACTATTGTTCTCCTAACCCCATTTTCCCCCTTTCCCCCTGGCCCCTTTGTTTTCTTATTGTGGGAATTTGTATAGCACTAAAATTTTTAGGAATACTTATGCTGAGTTATAGAAGAAGTGACCATATGCTTAAAATGGTGTATTTTATTTTGTATACATTATACCTCAATAGAGTTGATTCTAAAAGAAACTAATTCTGGGGAAGAGTTATTTAAAACTATAAATTTCAGGTTTTTAGAGTAACAAATTATTGTATTGAACAGGAAGATTTTTGAAAACTTACCCCTTAAAAGAGATTTAAAAAAATTTATCACACCTTTCCTAATGGATATTTAAATCCATTTTTCTACTTCCACTAGTCTTGTCATAAAAATCCATAGTTTTTTTCACAAAGGCTTGATTATTTTTTCCTCTTAAAATGCTTCTGCTTTTATTATTTTTTAAAGTTTCAAAAACCTACTGATAATTGGAAATATCTGACCTTAAAATTTTAGCTGTCAACCATGTCAGGCTAAGAGAGCATATCTACCAACAGTTGCTCTTTAATACAGAATACAATGTTCTCTTTCTTTATGTCCATTTAAAAAGAAAGGGTTAATTTCAACTATTTCTCTTCTCCCAGCATTGCCTGAAAGTTAGACAGTAATTTCACATAGATTAAAAGCCTAAATTAACCATTAAAAGCAGGTGGACTTGTCAAGCGATCTCAATGGCTTCATTGAGAATTCAAAGGAATAATAAGTGAGCCTTCATTACATGTCTTTAGTTTGGAAAAAATATTTTTTAATGAGAAAGCTAATCATTTAACAAATATGTGTTCCCATGGGAAACTGAAGTTTGGCTATCCCAGTGATAACTCTCATCATTCTAAAAGAGTAAAATTCAATACAACAAAATCCTTTGAGTGCCTACTAAAAGTAAGGCATGGTGTGAGTTTGGTTTAATGAAAGTATGTAATTTTGAAAACAATTTTTAAGATTTATAGCCAAGTTTTTAATATCAAGGTCAACAAACATCATTGAGCTTATAGTTATCAGAACAAAAATGCAGGGGTGAGTGAATAATGTCATTGTTTTTCCAAATTTTTATTTTAATAGATCTGTCTTGGATGGTTCGTTCTAAATGATATTGGTAAGTTTCTCCTGATTGGGTGATAGCTAGAAACAGTGATATGTATAAAAATGAATGAGCATTCTCTAAAAATACATGTCTTGTCAAAAGAGTGAACTGTTTTTGTTGATAAATTTTAGACGCTTAACCTAGATGTAAATTTTGGCACCTTCACTTCCTGTTTTCCTCTCATCAGATGCTGTTCTTCATTTATAGCTCTTATTAAACTTTGTGTGTTCATTGGTTTAACATACAGCTATGTCCCATATCTTACTATTATGTATCATATACATTTTACCACTATATATCTAGTTCCTAGTACCATGTCTGGTGTATAGTATGTACACTAAAAAATTTGTTGAATAATCAAATAGATAAAATTTCTAGACTTCAAAATCCAGTCTTAACTCCATTCTGACTTATGAAATAATTTAAGCTGATCACTTCCCCTCTTTTTGCCTTTTCTGCCTTCTGTAGTTTAGTGAATAATAATGAAACCTTACATATAATACATTACATATCTTTAACATTCAAAACATTTCATAGCATTCACTGAATGATTGTATATGCCAGATACAATTCTAGGCATTAAGCCAAAACGTGAACCAAAAAAACAAAAATGTGTGCCTTTATGAAGCTTACATTCTAGTGAAGGCTGTTGTTTGGTTTTGGTCTTCACAACAACCCTGTGAGGTGGTAAGACTGATATGATTAATAATTTACTAATGTAGAAATAGAGACTTGGTGCAGTTAAGTATTTGCTCAAGATCAATCAGCTAGTGAATCCAAGAAACAGCTACTTTAGCCATTGCTTTTCCTTCCTCCCGTAACTCCTCACCTATCATGTAGGAGTTTCTTGGGGAAAAGTAAGATCCAATTTACTCAACATCTTCTGTGAAATATATGACGTAAATACAAAGTGATGGCATGATTCAGGTTGTTGTTTTTTTAATTGAGGCATAATTGACATACAGGTGTACAGCATAATGATTCTATAATTGTATATATTGTGAAATGAGCACCACAAGCCTAGTTAACATCCAATCATAATTCAGGTTTTTAAAACTGGCATTTCAACCTTAAAACCAAAGAAAATTTAGAATTTAAATCTGAACTCCTTTGTTTAGATACAGCTGGCTGTTATGTAACATCTGACTCATACCCAGACCCATGACTACAGGAGTTGGGGCTTCCTATTGTTAAATGTTCTAACACTGCACATTAGTATGGAAATCTAGACAGTGCTTATAGTGGATAACATATTAGTTGCTAAGCAAGGGAAATTATTATGCCATCTGCAGCCTCTTATAAGGTGTGTTATTACCCAACTCATTTTCTGAACATACTGAAAGTACCATAAGTGAAGTAAATTATAGTAGCTTGCACACTTCTCAACTAAATAAGCAGTTTATAAGAAAAAACCCCACCAATTTTGTGCCTCTTCTCAATTTTAATGGATGCCTTGAAAAATTATTTTTGTCCTTCAAACTTTGTTTTCATAAGATAACTTTTATTAGCCATCAGAGATCCCATATTCAAATTTAAACAAGAATTCTTCCTTGTTATGAACTTATAATAGTTCTTTGGCTTTGAGAGTAAGATACTCATGGAAAATTTGGTATTTATTTTGACTTGAGCACTTCAAATTCTAAAAGCATTAAAATGCCCCAACATATGCGTAAACTTACATAGAAGAACCTAGATATAGAAAATATATCTATTTGACAGAAATGACAAAGTAATTTCTTCATAAATCTACCCTAAAAACCTTACCTTTGATATAATTCTATTTGACCTTTTATTCTATTGAAGGATTAGATTACCATAGAAAAACACTTCTCAAAATGCGTTCCTTGGGTGTGTTTCTTAAGATAGTAACAATGATTATTGAGGGAGAAGAAAGGTGTCTATAGCCAAATATAATGAAAATGCTAGAGGTGTCTTCACTCTCAGACTTCTCAGAGTCTTTATGTTGATATGTTATTGTTTACTATTATAATCTCTAGTGGTCAATATTTTTCTCAACATTTTGCCACAGAACAATTTTTTTAGGAGTATCTTGTAGAACTAATGTTCTACAAAACATAATTTGGAGATCACTACCTTAGAGTATATGTTTGCATAATAGCCTAGGAAGTCTGTGTGCTACAGGTTGCTCTGCTCTCTGTGTGCTACAGGTTGCTCTGCTCTCTGCTCTCTGCTCTCTCTGGGCACTCTCAACATAATAGCCTAGGAAGTCTGTGTGCTACAGGTTGCTCCTCAGACCTCTGCTCTCTCTGGGCACTCTCAGTTGTACCCAAGGCTTTCAAAGTGATTTGTAGTCTGATGATGCCCAAATATGTAAAGCCACTACCTCTGTCTCCTGAGCTCCACATCCATATGTACACCTGCCTTTTCCAACTGGATATTGAGGCCCTCAAATTCATGTATCCAAGATGGAACTCAATATTTTCCTCTTAAATCTGCTTCTTTTGTTCATTTCTTAGCTCATTAAAGATTACGAGTATCCACTCAGTTATCTTGCCACTCATTTTTTTTTCATCCAACTATCAACATGACCCGATTATCCTCATCATTATCTATCATCATTGATGTTTCTATATTTTCCTCTCCCTTCTTCTCTCTGAAATCAATAAAAAACATATTTTAAAAAATATTTCAATCTTTATACCTGATACATTAATTTATGATTTGCATTCATTCATTTATTTGAACATAGAGGACCTATCATGCCAGATACTGCTAAGCAACAGGGCTATAAAGATGAATTAAATGTAGTCCCCACCTTCAAAGAACTTAGTCTTGTATGAAAATAGTCATGGATGGGTAATATGGAGAAATTGGAGTAAGCTTCATAGAAGAGATTGGGCTAGGATAAACATTAATTTACCCATTGGACATAATGGGGAAAAGTTTTAGAATACCAACAGAGGGAATGGCAGACGAGCAGATACCAAAACAGAAGAGAGACATGTATGTTTAAGAACTACATGTTCTAATTGGTTTGGCTCAGTGGATAGAACATCGGTCTGTGGACTGAAGGGTCCCAGGTTTGATTCCGGTCAAGGGCATGTACTTTGGTTGCGGGCACATCCCCAGTAGGGGGTGTGCAGGAGACAGCTGATCGATGTTTCTCTCTCATTGATGTTTCTAACTCTCTATCCCTCTCCCTTCCTCTCTGTAAAAAATCAATTAAAAAATTTTAAAAAAAGAACTACATGTAATTCAGAATTTCAAGAATGTTCTGTGTTCCTGTATGTGTTTGTTGGGAGAGATGGGGCAGAAAGAATGATTGGTGATAAGACCAGATAGGCAAGCAGGAGCCAGATCGTGAGGGCTTTGTATACCAGGATCAGGGATTTAAATTTCATCTTGTGTACAATGGGAATTCATGAAGAGTCTCAAGCAAGGGACTGCAATGATCAGATTTCCATATTAAAATGAGCAAAGGGACAAAGATGATGGGAATAGCTGGTGAGTGAGTTAAACATAACAGTTTGCTAGAAGTACTTCTTTTGAAATTTTATTTCTCCACAACCCCAAAGATTTGGGGAGTGTTTTTTTCTGTGTGTGCTTGAGATAACCTGAATTATATGATAATGTTATAGGTTTATTATGAAGTCAGAGGTCAACCATGTAGAGGAAAGGAAATGTATTCCCTTCCTTTTTACTAAGATTACAGTGTGGAAGTAGAAACTGGAAGAATACACTCCAGGTTTTACTTTAATAGATAATGCTGAGGCAGGAATTTCATTTTCTCAGAGGGACCTCCAACTAGCATGAAGTGAATGGCTCCAGGGGATAGAGATGAACACTTGAGTCATAAAGCGTCAAGTCCTAGCAATCAATGAGTGAGAAACAGTAACTCACTCTTTGATCCATAACAATAAGAACCATTCCCTTGAAGAAGTGAAGTGTCAGATTATAGATGAAACTCTCATGCCAGTATTGTGACAGCTGATTCAGAGGGCGATGTGATCCCAAGTTCCTGAGCCTGTTTCTTCAACCAGAGAGAGCATCAGAAATGAAGATGAATAAAAATTGATCTATAAGGTAGAACAGATGATCCAGCCAGAGCAGACTGCCTTCTCACTGGCTGTGCTCCTGCTCTGCTGGGGTTCTGCTGTACAAGGCAGCCTGCTTGACAGCAGCCATCAAGTAAGTGTATGATGCAAAAGCGCCTATGGATCCCACCAGCATCTATTGACCTAACATGATTCATTCTTCATCACTCACTTCCTGATAATAGAAACAAAGTCAGAATGATTGAGTGCCTAGAAAGGGTCAGTGTTTCTAGCTCTGGCAACACACACTGTTTTCCTTGCCCATTTATTTCTCATCAGTGGATTTGCGCCAGCAGTCATCCAGCAGCAGGGAGACCATTATTGCATGAAAATGTTCCATGACAGTGACATTCATTCAATTTCCTAAAGCTAAGCATGGGCTCTGGGTCCCTCTAAAACAGTGGTTCTCAACCTTCCTAATGCTGCGACCCTTTAATACAGTTCCTCATGTTGTGGTGACCCCCAATTTCATTGTTACAAATTGAACATAATTAAAGCATAGTGATTAATCACAAAAACAATATGTAATTATATATGTGTTTTCCGATGGTCTTAGGCGACCCCTGTGAAAGGGTCATTCGACCCCCAAAGGGGTCGCGACCCACAGGTTGAGAACCGCTGCTCTAAAACTATAACACAAGCAGCTTACATTTGAATAGTCAATGGACACTTTTAAAATTTGGAAAACTCACGTTTATTCATATTTAGTAATAACAATAGTTAATTTTCCATTTGTAAGACCTGGAAATATCAAAAATAATTAAAGGTCCCTGGAAATTTTAAAACATTATTTATACTATTGTGTATACCTCGGTATTATCTTTTATCAAACCTTTCATTAGAACTGCTGTGGAGTAGCAACACTGATGTTTGACCTCACCTTTCTGCCTCTCTACAAGCCCCGGGTGAAAGGAGGAAATAGCAAATGGGAAAGACACAAGTAGCACGAGGAAGAGAAAAGGGAGGAGGAAAAAAAGGTTTCTAGATCCCCCACAGTCTGGAGTCTACCACTGAATTAACTAGCATGGACTATTTCCTTAAGGCATCTGTGGTTGTAAACCAATCTACCCATTTTGATCTGTCCTTCTGGACCAGCATCTTGTATGATGTGGTTTTATCCTATTATGTGAATAAAGGCACTGATTTTAATCACATGGAAATTGATGTTTACTGTGAGCTTTTATGAAGAGTAATTATTGCATTGGAAAAGGATCCAGAGAGTAGTCATTCATCTTTACAGTCGTTGACTTGGCTGTAAATGTGTCTGATCTCTAAGGTTTAATAGTAAGAATGAATCTGTTCATTACATCCACATTTACATATCTTTTTTTTTTTTTTTTTACTTATCAGATTCCTGGTGCATTTGTAGTTTTTGCCTATTCATACGTGTTGACATCAAGGCTTTGTTTAGGTTACTTCCTTTTCAATATGTTGCTCCCTAAGTATGCTTGGACACATCAGAATTTTTGCTTCCATGACTAGATGGAAGCAAGGTCAGAGACCCCATCTTAACCCTTGGACACATCAGAATTTTTGCTTCCATGACTAGATGTTGCCTTCATCAAGGTCAGAGACCCCATCTTAACTAGCTTTGTGAAATCTCCCTACGACACAATACCTGGCTCACAGGAGCCATCCTATATAATAAAAGCCTAATATGCTAAGTGTCTGGTCATCCAGTTATCCATTCAACCAATCAAAGTGTAATATGCTAATGATGTGCTAAAGCTGCTCAATTGCTTGCTATGACATGCACTGACCACCAGGGCGCAGACGCTCCAACTGGTAAGTGAGCTTGTTGCTGGGGTCCAGCTGATAGGGACTGAACGAGATGGGCCAGACATGCCGTGGAGCCCTCCCGAAGTCCCTCCCTGGATGGCCAATCTCTCATGTCCCTCCCTGGCCCCGATCATGCACCAGTGGGGTCCCTCGGCCTAGCCTGCACCCTCTCGTAATCCAGGACCCCTTGGGGGATGTTGGAGAGCTGGTTTAGGCCTGATTCCCACAGGCCAGGCCAAGGGACCCCACTGGTGCACGAATTCGTGCACTGGGCCTCAAGTTTAAATATAAGTTGAAGGAAATGAATCTAGCCCAAATGGATGATTTCAGACAAATGAGATAATCTGTTTGACTGCATTTCTTTATCTGAAAAAAGAGGCGAATAGCTTGATTTACATCATGGCTATATGTATTTTAAGGATCAATATGTAATGGTAAGAGAGTAATTCCTCAGAAGATGGTTGTCATACAAAATACAAGGGACAAAATCTTCCTCTGGGTCTCTGCTGTGATGTGTCTATATGAAATCCTCCTCTCCTTGTTCTGCTGATGTTGCAACTACCCGAGCAATTTTCTGTTCCCACCCATCCCTGGATCCATATAGTATTCATGCTTTACAGGTTTCTCATTTCCATTGAATAGCAGCTCTTCAGATTTAGTATAATCTCAGAATTTAATTAGGAATCAGAGCAAAGGTCAATTGGAGTCTCACTGTTTGGGCTGAGGAGGTGGGTGGTGGTGGTGGTTGAAGGTGATTACAGTTTTGCCTGGTGCCCATGCTCATTTTAAAGAAAAGTTAAAGCCAGCAATGGTGCGAGGCCAGGTGTGTTCCCATCTGCTGTCCCTGGTAGCTGAAGCTACTTCATCAACATTGATTAATATGCTCTGGCAGGTGCAGGTCTTTGGAAATGAGCTTAAATGATTAAACACTTTATTCACCAAGGGGTTCCTAGAATGTATGTCCCAACTTCACTTTCTGCCCATGGTCAGGGGATCCTGAGGGGACTGAACCATCCTTTGTGACTCTTTCCACTCCAGTTGGGATTCCGAGTCATTATTTAAAGTCTCAGCTTGCCTTAAATATGCTTTTACCCTTTGACCCAGTAATTCCCCTTCTTGGATTTAATAGAACAAAATAGTCAGAGATTCATGTATAGATCATTTGTTTTAACATGTTTATAATATAAAAAACCTGGAAACAATCAAAATGCTTAAGTAGAAGATTGATTGAATGATATAATCACACAGTAGACTCCTATGTAGCTACTAATATTTATTTAACAAGGTGGGAAAATGCTTATAGAATATGAAGTGAAAAGAGCAGAATACAAATGTAGTTAGACATAGCCATAATTGTGTAAAACAAGCTGTACATGTATATAATTTTAAAAAATCCTATATAATAAAGAGGATTGCAAATTGACCCTCACTCCATCACACTGTCACAAAATGGCTGTGCCCACAGCAGAGGTGGGGTTCCCATAACAAGCTGTAATAAGTGATCAGCAGGGACCTGAGGCTGCGTGGCTCTGGGCCAGGGCGGGGGACCTGAGGCTGTGCCCCCTGCCGGTGGGGCATGGGGGGCCACCTGAGGGTATGCCGGGGGACCTGAGGCTGTGCCCCCCGCCCAGCAGGGCTTGACAGGGGTGGGGCCAGCCGGGTCTGGATCTCGCCCAATGGGGGCTGGGGCCAGCTGGGTCTGGGTCTCGCGCGATTTCGAGGTGCACGCAGGTGGGCAGGGATTTGACTCTGGGTCCCATGGCATGCCCCAGACTCTGACAGGAGGAAGATTTTCATATACATTTTACTAATTTTCTTTCATCTCTGACACTTTTGTTATAGAAAAAGGGCAAATAGCAATATTAAAATATTTCCTTTAATTAATTCCCTTTTAATGTGCACGAATTTTTGTGCACCAGGCCACTAGTGTATTTATATTTGGCAAGAATATAGACGTCTGGGAATATTATTCCCATTTAAGTCTATCTGTATTTTCCCAGTTTTCTATAATTTTATCAAAATGAGTTAATTTATTAATAATAAATTAGTTCAGCTACTCTTTTCCTGAGTGGTAACCAAAAGGCAGTGATTCGCATACAGAAAGTATGGAAACTGTCTATAAAGCAGAGACTGCAGAGGTGAGAAACAGGAGTGGCAAGCTCAGTTGGGTCAAGGTACCAGTGTGAGAGAGGGACCGTTCACAGATTGGGGTCACTCCGGCCTGGGAATCTCTGAGGAACAGGGGAAATCCCACGTCAAGTCAAATACATACAGAGATTACTACCGCTTTCAGATAAACCATTAACATACTGTTGATGTTTATAGGGAGACAGCCAAGTCTGGCTCTGCTGGCTGCAGCTGAGGGTGCAAGAAGGAAGAAACTTGCCCTAACTGGTTTGCCTCAGTGGATAGAGTGTCGACCTGCGGACTGAAGGGTCCCAGGTTCGATTCCAGTCAAGGGTATGTACCTTGGTTGTGGGCACATTCCCAGTAGGGGGTGTGTAGGAGGCAACTGATCGATATTTCTAACTTTCTATCCCTCTCCCTTCCTCTCTATAAAAAATCAATAAAATATATTTTTAAAAAAAAAAAAGAAGGAAGAAACTTAGCAGGAAGCAGCCCACCTGGCTAAGGAAGAGTCTGGAAGTAGAGATGAAGGGACAGAGGTTGTTATAAGTGGAGAGGGAGAAGTGAGCCAGCAGGCAGAGCAGCAGTAAGATTTCTCTCCAGATTGGCATAACACAGCAATGGGAACACACAGGACTGAGGAATATTTGGAGGCCCATATGCAGCAGAAGGAGCCTTGAGAAGTTCAGGGTCCTTGGTCATTCCTCTGCTCAAAACCCTTCAGTAGCAACTTGATTCACTCTGAGTAAAAGCCATAGTCAGAGCATCTAAATTTTAAAATGTGTCCTTGGAAATCGGCTTGAGGCATCACATTGCCTTCTTCCCCAAGGTTTTTGGACTGGGTGAGGATGGCAGACTCCTGAACCCTCAAAGCGCCACAACTACTAAGCCCGGGACTCAGAGCCCAGAGCACATCTAATCCAGAAGACGGCCCAGGCCGGAAACCTTGAGTAATAGATGCAAGTTGGAATCTGGGCCTGGGGCTGGAGGCGGGGCTAGGGGGAGGGGAGGTCAGTGAAACTGATGGTTCGGGTCTGGAGTATCAGTGTCCCCCTCGGGGTAATTGCTTTTGTGCAGAGGTGGAGTCCTCTGGTTCGAAGAATGTCACCAATGCGCTCATCGGTTTCAAGCAGTTTTAAGTCATGAGATTGTGTATTTAAGACTTAGCTGCCTGTATTTTATTAATTTGTATCTCCAAGATCTTGAAATTATACCATCGTCATTCTTGCTATTACTGGTTGTTCAAGTGGAATTTTAAGCAACCGTTGTGGAAATGTAGAGTGGGGAAGAGGAAGGGATGTGGACGAGAATGAAAGGGAAAAAGGTCTGGTTAAGATGGTATGTGGTTGTACCCAGACCTGCTCCATCAAAGCAGAGTGAAAAGCGCTGCTGTTAGAGTTTTGAGTGAACATTCTGATTGTACACCCAGGAGCCCTGGGTCTAAATCTACCCCAACTTTTCTGAGGTCAAAGACTGAGTCAGTGAGAGAGAGCTAAGAATAGAACCCCTGAGCACCGGATGCCTGCCGGTGACCTATCTGTTAAACCACACTGAGCAAGGTGTGTGCACACAAAGCATTTTTTATTATTAGTGGTAGGAAACAGGGCTTGCCAAGTTTAGAGACTTCTTTGAAACCAGAGGTTCAGTCTTTACAACCTGAATACTGACATATACCTACCGAAAACATATATTCCTTTTGCTTCTTAGGAAAAAGGGCTGTTTCAAATAATAAATTAAAAGATTCGAAGATGTTTTCCTAGACATGAATGGTTGTCTTAAAGCAGCACTTTAACAAATTTAAATGCAAATGAAAGGGCTGGATTTAATGGACAAATGCATTTCTAAATCACATTGTTTTCCACCTAAGCCTACACAGAGAAAAGCAGCAATGAAAGCCTGTGCTCAAAGCTCATCACAAACCAATTTAAAAAGCTCACCGAGTCAAGGTGACCACGCAGGCTTCGGATTCTACCTGTCTGTGTTGGGTCTTTACTCTGAGTCAAATAAAAGAAAAGCCTTGTAACAGAGCCTGGCACGGGGCAGACCTAAGCCACGTGGCTAACGATTTTGTGCATCTACCAACTGTTACTAAAGAAATACTTCTTCAACTGAGTGTAGCAGGAGGATGAGAACTTTGTGGCAACACCTGACATTTTCTATCCTGTGCTGGCCAATATGGTAGCTATTAGACACATGTGGCTATTTAATTTTAAATTCAAATTAATTAAACTAAGTTAAAATTTTAGTTGTTTATTCACGCTAGGCATGTTTCAAGTGCTCAGTAGCTACCTGTGGATGGTGGCTATTGTACCGGATGGCACTGACACAGAATCTTTGCATCACTGCACAAAGGAAAGTGCTCTGGGCACCATTGTTATGTCTAAGTTATTTAGGTTCCTGATGTGTGTGCCCCGCACAGCATAGCAAGAGCCCTACCGTTTGTCTACTGACAAAGCAGTTTACTGGCATTCTATTATACGCAAACATCCACGCGTTCAAAAAATATTTATTGAGCACCTGTTACATTTCCTGGCTTTGCTTGCCTCTGGGCCACCTGGATTCAGATTTCAATGAAGGACCTCAAATAGAAAATGGAAAGACTGGTGGTGGTGTTTGAGGTGAGACTGTCAATTGTCACTGGCGATCAGGAGTGGGCTTAGGGGATGTGACCATAGACATCAAAAGGATCTGCTATAAACACTTTGTAATTGTAACTATTTTGCCTTTATTTTAACATTTGCGGATATAATTTAAAATGTCTTTAGTACCCAATAGAAATGCCATTGAGGCACTCAAATAATTGTGGTCCAAATGATAGTGCTAACAAACTCGGCCTGAAAATCAATGTCTTTGGAATGGAAGTTAGATGTGCTAAAATGAGACTAAACACCCTAATGCACTAGGCTTATTACTTTTGGAGAAAGCACATTATGATATATTAGGGTAATCTTGAGAAAACTTAAGGCAAAAATAGGCAACAATGATGATAGATGCATATGCTGTGAGATTTCATCTCTTCCTAGTTTCCATTTTTTCCCTTTGGAAATATTAGTCTGAATTATGAATGGGAGGCTTAAGGAACACGGTGACTCTCACATGGAATAGCCCGGAACAACTTTCTCCATCTAGATACATTTCCAGTGAAGGCTCCCTTGGCAACTGCCCAGCTAGCTCACTCTATTGGTCAGCTTCAGTCTGGTAATAAAACCTGGTGATAAAAAATCTTGGTTTCCTCCATAATATCCATTTCACCCTCTTATCTGGGTTAGAAACCATGGGGCTGAGTAGTATCAACTCCTTCAGTAGCTCTAGAGGTGAGTTGTCATTAGTCTAGCTCTGGCTATGTTATTGGCTCAGGCCTGAAATTAGGAGGGTACATGACTTCCCTGGCCACAGTAATTTTTTCAGAGGTGGGAAAGTCCAGGTGGTGTAAAGCCCAAGAATTGGTTTTATGATGGGAAGGAAGGGTAGCCCCTCCTAACCACTCCCCCCTGCATGCACATGGTGAGAAAGCATTTAGTCTTGGGAGCTGCTGGCAATCACCTTGCTACCACAAGGAATGCCAGTCTAAGAAGCTAATACAAGAAGGTGGGCACAGCCAAAGGAACTGCAAAAAATGGGAAGCATTGGCCCTGATGATATTACAAACCTTTGGCTCAAACTGACCCTGAAGTTTGCTCTCTAGTCCCTCTGGTTCTGAGTCAATAGATGCCCTTATTTTCAGCCAGTTTAAATTGTACTTGTGCTACAGAAAGCTTCCGAACTGATAGCAGACACTTCGAAATAAATGTTCCTTCTTCTCCCTTCCATCCGTGGTGTCTTCAAAGCAATCAGGACCTCAAACCAGGAAGTTATACATGAAGCCTGTAGAAGTCTATGCTTTTTTTCATGACCCAAATCAAATGTTCTGGTCTTTTCCCACTCAAACTGGTTGTTTTTTTTTTTTGGTATAACCTTATTATTTTATTATCAGTCCCTAATCACTGGCAATTCACTTCTAAATCAGTTTACGTTGCTTATAAAGTGAAACATCATCTGCTACTCAGTTTAATTATTGAATTCTGATTGCTTACATAAATAAGCAACTCTCTGCATGTGACAGCCTGGGCACTGCTGACCTCAGATTGGTTGAATTCACTCGTGGTTCCCATGGTGATCAATGATGTGCATGTGTAAGACTTCCGATTGCAATAATGCTCTGGTGCAACAAAGTAATGCTGCATAGTTTCATATTTTACAAAGTACATAATTGCTTCCATTTGTCCTAGTTATACAGCTAACAATGTTTATTTCAACAGATTCTAGACATTATCTCCCAATAGAAATGGCTGGAAATATGAATACATTTTTATGTTATAGTTCATGCAAAGACATCTGTGTAAATGTAATGTATATAAGCTTCGACTCTTTCTGTTGCCAGTAATGAAGGATCCTACTTAAGTTGGTTTAATAAGAAGGGGGTTTGGTGGGCCTGGGGGGCTTTAGGGAGGGAAGGATTTGTGGTTCAAATGGTGCTCTCAGAACTCAGCTTTTTTCTGTCTCCATCTCTGTCTGAGCTCTCAACTGCACTGGCTCTATCCTCAGGCTCTACTCTGTGTCCTCTGGCAGCTCCAGGTTCCCTCAGATCTCTTAGCCCAACAGAAGTGATAATATTCTCCCCACAAAACTTAGAGAGCCCCCAGAATTTAAGGTTGTAGGCATTGATTGGCCTGAACCAATGATAGTAAGTGACCAAGAGATAGAACACATGGATTGGCTTAGAATAGTGCATATTCTCAGCCTCTGCATTCGATGGAAGAACTAGTTCACTTGAACCGTATCCACACCTACTGAAAGTAAGGAGAATCCTAACTATGTACATATTGTATGTTCTTATCTCAAAAGGGGATGGGAAGTGAAATGACCATGAACCATCACAAAGTGAGGCCATATCCCATTCTTGCCTTTGGACTGCAGGGAAGTTATGGAGGTCTAGCTGAGGCCGTGAACACTTACTAAGGCTTTTCACATTCAGGTTCCCAGGAGGTAACCATGTGGCCTTTTTTTTTTTTTTAAATATATTTTATTGATTTTTTTACAGAGAGGAAGGGAGAGAGATAGAGAGTTAGAAACATCGATGAGAGAGAAACATCGATCAGCTGCCTCCTGCACACCTCCTACTGGGGATGTGCCCGCAACCCAGGTACATGCCCTTGACCGGAATCGAACCTGGGACCTTTCAGTCCGCAGACCGATGCTCTATCCACTGAGCCAAACTGGTTCTGGCCCATGTGGCCTTTTGATGGCACTTCTTTGCCTTTCCTTCTGGTCCAATTTGGGTCCCATCTACACATTCAGGTTCCCAGGAGGTAACCATGTGGCCTTTTGATGGCACGTCTTTGCCTTTCCTTCTGGCCCAATTTGGGTCCCATCTGAGCACTGATTTCTGGGTGAGGTCAATTCTTACTTTATTACACAAAGTGCATGGTTATAAAGGAACTGTTAAATCCATTGGCTCTTTGCCCTTTCCTTTTGAGACATTTGTGTTAGCCTCACAGTATGATTGATGAATACCAATAGTGGCTAGGTAGAGAAGGAATATTCTGCTTGATAGGTTCTGAGGCAGCTGGCTAATTTTAATTAATAGAAAATAACTAACTGCAGAGAGCAGGGAGAGCACATTGGAGCTATCCAACATGATGCATAGGTTTGTATCTCACCCCCCTCCTCCCCCCGCCCCCATATGGTTGAATAGGTTTTGAGAAATGTGGAGGTCTGAGGCTGCTGCTGGATGATCTGCTTTGGATCAGTGTCCTGAAGAGGGGTTGTTTTCATTTTTAAACAGGGTAGTGGACATGCAAGGGCATTTCCAAATCTGGAAAGTTAAAATTGCCCCCTGAGAAATTTGCTGAGCTTCTAATTTGGCTATTTAATAAAATAATCTAAAAATAAGGACTGCTTTAAATAAAAGACCAAAATAAATCACTCAAGAGAAAGTCCCATATCTGTTCCTATCCAGCAGTCCAATTACACGATTTAATCACTTATTTCCCATTACAGCATTTGTTCTTTTCACATGACTGTATGAACCCCCTCTTTTAAAGTTACGTGCAAAAATAATATCCTCCTTTTGCCTGTTAAGAGAGCATATTTTGTTAACATTTTTTGCCAAGGGAGATGTTACTTATAGTGAATTCAAGGAGTCCCAGAGAAGGAGCTGAAATAATACAAGCAACTGGGAGATGTCGAGACAACACAATGAATTCAGAGTGAAAAACTGAAGTTTTAATTTTGTCCACTCATTACTGTGTTACCTTGACCAGTTTACCTAACCTCTCTGAGCTTCAGTTTTTGAAGAAAACAGAGAATAAGCAAAAGAATATCTAAAACAACCTTCCTGGCAAGAGCTGGAGTCTTAGGTGGCCTGTACATCCTATCTTTACCGACTTAAATCATTGTGGGTAGATGGATATTTACTCTATTTCAAGTTATAACAATAACAACTTTGATTTATGAAAACTTTGTCCTCAAAAAACTTTTCTGAAAAGGGGATAACGTATTCTAACATCTTTAATATGAAGGAATAAATGACACCTTAAAACTGCCAGCGTGTTGTTGTCACACTCTTATAATGATAAGCATTAAGTCCTGAGAACTAGACATAAGCCAAGTCCCACTAAGATCATAGTTTTCTCTGGATCATACCCAGGCATTGCTGAACATTGCACCCAGCCTTAACATGAAGATAGAGAAAATAATGTGATGGGCTTGGGAGTAGAAAGCATCCAAATGCCATGTTGAGATGTTTTACATTCCAGGTCCCAAACTCAGCATTTTAAAAGTAGCCTCTTCATATTACAGAAAGGCAGGGTTTTTCTGGCTCCATTCTAATGTTCTTGCCTCATCTATTGACATTTTATATATGCACAGATATCCATGTGAAAGAAGATAATATTTGGTAAATATTAATTTTCCCAAATGTATTTTTTTGTCTAGTCAAATTTAATCTAAGCCAATCTAAACTTCAAACTCAAATCAAACAAAAAGGAAAAGAACAAAACCAAATCTGAAGAAATGTTCTTTTAAGCTAGTTTTCCTTTCATTAAAAAAGTAAGTTTTGATTTCGTCAAAAACCTTTCCATGCCACTTTTTCAGATATTATCTTATCTTCTCCTGGTGACCAGATTAGAATAATAGTTTCTAAGCCATTTGGAGTGGCTATAACCAATCATGGTTAATTTTGAAATGATTTCTTCCTCCTTATTTCCTTCATTATTCTATACTTTTAAAAATCACACATTACATACATACTACAGTATATCATTAAGCTAATATTTTTATTCTTTTAAAAAAATCTTTATTGTTGAGATTATTACAGATGTCCCTTTTTCCCCTCCTCCATTGCCCTCCTCCACCTGGTTCCTGCCCTGCCCCCGGCCTTCACCACCCTATTGTCTGTGTCCATCGTAATGCATATATACATATAAGATCTTTGTTTAATCTCTTTTGCCCCCCACTCCCTTACCTCTGAGAATTGTCAGTCTGTTCTATTTCCATGCCTCTGATTCTATTTTATTCACCAGTTTATTCTGATCATTAGATTTCTTATTCTTTTATTTTGATTTTTATAATCAATTATTGATAGAAAATGTATTTGGGGTAATTTGTTGTTCATATTTTTTATCTTTTTCTTCTTCCTCTTCTTAAAGAATACCCTTCAACAACATTTCATATAATACTGGTTTGGTGGTGATGAATACCTTTAGCTTTTTCTTGTCTGTGAAGCTCTTTATCTGACCTTGAATTCTAAATGATAGGTTTTCTGGGTAGAGTAATCTTGGTTATAGGTCCTTGATATTCATCACTTTGAATATTTCTTGCCACTCCCTTCTGACATGCATAGTTTCTGTTGAGAAATCAGCTGATAGTCCTACGGGTACTCCCTTGTAAGTAACTAATTGCTTTTCTCTTGCTGCTTTTAAGATTTTCTCTTTGTCTTTAGCCCTTGGCATTTTAATTATGATGTGTCTTGGTGTGGTCCTCTTTGGGTTTCTCTTGTTTGGGACTCTCTGTGTTTCCTGAACTTGTAAGTCTATTTTTTTTTACCAGGTAGGGGAACTTTTCTGTCATTCCTTCAAATAGGTTTTCAATATCTTGCTCTCTCTCTTCTTCTGGCACCCCCATAATGGGAATGTTGGTACATTTGAAGTTGTCCCAGAGGCTCCTTACACTATCTTCATATTTTTGGATTCTTTTTTCTTTTTGCTCTTCTGGCTGGGTGTTTCTGCTTCCCTGTATATTATTCTTTATTTCAGTTAGTGTGTGCTTAATTTCTGACTGGTCCTTTTCCATTTTTTGGAGGTTTCTAAAAGATTCTTGAGTAACCTTATAACCGTGGTTTTGAACTCTCTATCTAGTAGTAACATTAAGAGATATTACCACACCTTAATTTTTTATTTTATCAACTATAGGTGTTGTTGATCGCCCATCCTATCAGATGAAACACTAGGGCCTCTATCCTTCCATTTAGTTTTTCTCCATTTCTTCCCCTTCCTATCTTCTAACATCTATACATTTTCATCCACATTGTTAAAGTTGTAACATTTACAGTGTATTCTGTAACTAAAATTTAGTCTTCCATATGTTACCTATATGTTGAGCCAAAAGTTGAAAAGCAACAAAATGTTATTATTTTGACTTTGTAAAAATCTGATTTTGCTACATTATACTATGATTAATAGATGTTTCTTGTATAGCTTTTCTCCCTGTGATGTTTCTAAAAGTCCCCTTTTTCTTGCACTTTTTCTTTTTAATAGTCTTGTTAGCTTCATATTCTACATAACATCAAATATGCTATTGAGTGCACCCTTTCCCTGGAGCCTCCTTCCCACCTACCCCCAGTTAAGACTTCCATCATTATATCCAATTAGAGGCCCGATGCATAAATTCGTGTATGGGTGCACTCTAATCGAGGCTGATTGGGCCAGGCTGACTGGGAGGAGGGGCTGCAGGCGGTTGGTGGGCCAGCCCCACCCTTGATTGGGGTGGAGGGGCTGATTGGGGGCAGGGCCGGCTGAGAAGAGGGTCCGCGGGCAGCTGGCAGGCTGGCCTCACCCCGTGGTTGAACTCCCCATTAAGGGGACAATTTGCATATTAACCTTTTATTATATAGGATTTGAACTCCTCTCAAGTCATTATGGGAGGTACTTCCTTTCACTTTATTGACTTATTCTCATGTTTTAATGGAACACACTCTCAAGAAATTTTCTAAGAAATGGTGTGGAATATAAATTTTCTCAGCTTTTGCACATTTGAAAATGGGTTTAATCTACATCTCACTTGGTTGACAGTTTGGGTGGGTATAGAATTCCAGGTTCAAAATCCTTTTCCACTAGAATTATAAAAATATTATTCCACTATTTTCAAGCAACCCTCATTGTCATGGAGAAGCTGAACACTACTCTGAGTAACACTCCTTTGTAGATAAGCAGATTTATTTTAGGGAAAATTTTATGATCTTGTCTTTATTCTTTGCATTCACAATTAGGTAATTGGATATGGTTCTTTTTTCATTCATTGTGCTGGACAGGTGAGGGCTTCTTTAATATGCAGACTTACATTCTTTTTCTCTAGCAAATTTTTTTTATTTATTTGAAAATGCCCTTATTTCTGTATTTTTTTTTGTTTTTCCTTCCTAGAACTCCTATTAATTGATGTTGAATCTCTTGTATTGCTCGTGTTCAATTTCTTTAGAAAAGAACACTCTATATTTTCTTAAAGATAGACACTACAAAAGAATTTGAGAGTTGGAGAGGTGAACTTTTCTGAAAACACACTTTAATTAATCTCTCTGTTTTTACCCCTATAACTCAATGCCACCATTTGTTGTACCTGGTACATCTGTGTCCTATGCCCCTCTTGTATCCTTCAGATTATTCTTCTCCTTATTTGTGTTCCCTGCCCCATCCCCAATGCCTCCATGTACACACCCTCTCCTCTCTCTTTAGATTGAGGCTTCTTCCTCCTGCTTCACCAGTAAACACTTCTCTGTCAGCCCTCATTCTTCCAGAAATTGGTCTAAACTATTGTTCACCAATGGAGCCCTTCCTCTGTTTTTTTTTTTGGGGCGGGGGGACATTAAAAATTATTCCTTTTATAGTCTGTTTCTGTCATTTCAGTAGCACCTCAAGAGACAGAGGAGATAAATGTATGTGATTGTTTCACCATATTGACCCTCTAACAAATCAAGCTCCTCCTCCATTGTCTGCAGTTGCTCTGCCAGATCCTTATCATTACCTCATCTTCCTTCAGATCACATGATTTGGCTCCACATGATCCATTGTCTTGACTTAATTGCTCATTATTCTTCTTGGTACAGAGAATTTCCTTATTTCCTTGATATGTTACAAAACAGGTCTGAGAATCACTGTCTAATGTTGAAGGCTACTGATTTTCATACTGTGAATTATAACCCAAGTGTAGAAAGATTATTATCTCCTGTATTTCCTTTCAGAGAAGTGAAAGTGTTGGAGTAAATAGCTGTGTGTTTGGGGGTAGGACCCAGAGGTGTGAGAAAGGAAGAGGAAGGCCAAATCATAATTTTCTTCAAGCACAGCATCTACAAGATCAGTCAATAGGGTGATAAACTGTTCTCCATCCACAGTAAAGATAGCAAGAAAAAACAGGCTGAAGTTGCAACATGAGAGGTTTTCAGGAACCCTAGAAAACATTTATGAGTGAACAAGAGTTTCCGTAGGGAAATCATATACTTTCTTTTTCTTAACTACCCTTAAAAATAGGAGAGGGACTCATTTTGTTTTCTTTAAGTATTTAAATGTGATCCAAATTAGAAATAAAGGGATGGACTAGAAGACTTATCTAGATCCTTCTCCTGCTAGGATGATGCTGAGAAATAACAACAAAAATGATGACAGCTGTCATTTATTGAGTGCTTACAATATGCCAACTTCTCGGCTAAGAACTTCACCTGCCAATCTCATTTAATTTCCACAATAAGCCTGTGAGGTGGGAAATAGTAATATTTTCACTTCACAGATGAAGAAGTCATTGTCCCAGATCCCTAAAGTAACACAGATTAGGATCTGGGTCTGTTCCACCACAAGATCCTTGCTTTTAATTGCCACACTAATTTCTCTCTTCTAGGATACCATGATTTACATTTTCAAAACAATGCCTTTCCTGAGGACCACCCACTACGCCTTCGTTGTTCTAAGTAAGATTTGTAACTGTAGTTGTTTTTAGGGGATTTGTTCTTTGTTCTGCATTTTACCATCCTGTCAGAGTGCAATGATGCCTCCTTATTTCTGGGACTTGAACTAGTTTTCCAGTCTTATAAAAATGTGTCACCTGCAAGCTGTCTTTCAAAGGCAGATTACTTTTCACTATCTACATAGAAGATGAGCAAAACTCCTCCTCCAGTGTGGAGCTTAGCCACCACCCTGAATGGACTGGTTCAGGAAATGGCTTCCTGCCCCACCCCCAGGGCAGCCCCACGCCCAGGACAGCCTGCCAACCCTTAACAGGCCGGGAGAGCTGGCAGATTGCCAACCAGAGCAGGTGAGCATTTCTTCCTGGTGAGGACACGCTTCCCATTCGTCTTTTCAAGTGTGGCTGCCTCATGTAGGGTGAAAGATTGCTGGTTAAAGAAAAACCTTCATCCCACAGACTCTTCAGATGGATTCTATTGTACTTTACAAACCTCAGTTACATGTTTATTCTTGCTCTTGTTGGCTTTATTGTTCATTAAAGAGTTGTTTGTCCTTTTCCTACGTATATATCTGAGTGAATTGAAAGGTACACACTTATTTAAAACCACTTGAAAGACACAAGAACATTAGGAAGACGAAGGAAGGAAGGAAGGAAGGAAGGAAGGAAGGAAGGAAGGAAGGAAGGAAGGAAGAAAAGAAAGAAGGAAGGGACAGGAAGGGGAGGGAAGGAAAGGGAAAGGAAGAGAATGAAAGATAAAATGTCTTTTCTCTCTTGCATGGAGGTAAAGAGAAATCTGGTTGCAGCAGATCCCTACAGTAACACAAAAGCATAATTATACCCTAGGTGAAATCATGACAATTAAAACATATTCACACCATTGCAGTTAGCCATCAGGTGATTGTTGTTACAAAGGAATTCTGTAGTCCTTTCAAGTTATATCCATTTTTAAATATATATATATTTTTATTGATTTTAGAGAGGAAGGGAGAGGGAGAGAGAGATAGAAACATCAACGATGAGAGAGAATCATTGATTAGCTGCCTCCTGCATTCCCCCCACTGGGGATCGAGCCCACAACCTAGGCATGTGCCCTTGACCGGAATCGAACTGGGGACCCTCCAGTCTGTAGGCCAACACTCTATCCACTGAGCCAAACCGGCTAGGGCTGTTTTTCCCCCCCTTGGTAGTATTTATCCTGGGGTGACCACATAGGAAGCCTCTGGCTGCTGCTGGCTGGCCTGCCACTGCCCACTGCTTCCCTGTGATTCCCTTCCCTCCTCTGAACTCCATTGGAGAGGATTGTTGAAAAGATGGTGGTAGAGGCAACAAGCGACTCACGGGTCTTGTTTACGATCCCCCCTTTCCATTTGCTTTCTGTTTATAGTTACTGGCCACCTCCTGCATCCAAGGAATAGGTGACACTGCTGGTCACTCAGTAGTTGGGCAAACATGTTCCTCTTAACTTTGCTTCATGTCACCATAAAGAACACACTTCTGTTAGGTAGGTCCTGTGATGTCCCTGTCACATTCTGGACTTCAGGCTCTTAGACTGCTCTGCACTGGGAAACAGGATGAAGCTGACAGGCTCCTGCACAAGCTAAAGAGGGGATTCCCGTCCCATTGGTATTATTTTTTAAACATCTCTGCTTCACAAATTAGTTTTTCCCTCCTCTATGCAGAGGCTTTCTGAGAATTTTCAGTATTATTGCCATCATTTCCACTGGCCTCAGCAATGACACATTTTCCAATGTTGGGTCAGTAGGAGAAAGAGAAAGTGACCCTGTCTAGCCACTGAAGTGCCATAATTGCACTCTGGAGCAAGTGCAGAAGCCTAGAAGGTTTGTTCATTTATATTCAACATAGCAGATATCAAAACATAAAACTGCAGTAATTTAGCAAGTGTGGTGTATTTAAAAAGAGACAAATAAATGTAGGTAATAGGAAAAGAACCAGCATGTATAAAATCTCAATAAATGATATTGGAAGGCATGACAAATCAATCAAAAAGGGTAAAATTGTCCATTAAATGATCTGGAAAGACAAGGTGTGATAGTCAGAAAAAAAGATCAATTTAGATTTCACTTTACACTGTGTGTCATAATTTATTCCAGATGGACTAAATACAAATTATTAGTAAGTACGGAGAAACTATAAGTGACTGATGTCTGGAAGGGAACGTGTTCTCTTGGCATTAGAGCAAAGATAAATATTATAAAGTAATTTATAATCATTTGACTAGATGACAATGTAGAACTTCTGTACAGCAAAAACCAATTATGACACAAAGGGCTAATATCTTTTCTCAAGAAAAACGCTTAGATCCCAAGAGGAAAAATGGACAAAGAACATGAATAGTAAGTTCACAAAAGAGGCAATGTCAGAGCCTAATAAAGATAAATAAATATTCACTCAAATCTGTAATCAAAGAAATGCAACTAAACTAATGAAATGTCTTTTATGCTCCTATCAATTAGCAAAGTTTCTGTATGGTTGGGCCCTCTGGGAAGCAGATGCAAGGTGGGGTTAGGAATACAAAGGTTTGTTTGTGAGTCAGTCCTCTGAAAGACAAAAGTGGGAGGAAGCAGGGTCTGACATTCATGGAGTATAAATATTCCATCAGACTACATGATGATCTATCAAGAAAAATAGAGGCAATTAGTGCTAAAAACACTCAAATATAAATCCATTCAATATTCACTTGAATGTACTCTATAAGGCACACCCTTTTTGCATCCCGACTAGTATATTAGAGATGAAGAAGCTAATGCACAGAGAGGATAAGTAAAATGCCCAGGGCAGAGTTGGAACTTGAACCCAAGGAATCTGGCTCCAGAGCAGTGGTTCTCAACCTGTGGGTCTCGACCCCTTTGGGGGTCAAAAGACCCTTTCACAGGGGTCTCCTAAGGCCATCAGAAAACACATATATAATTACATATTGTTTTTGTGATTAATCACTATGCTTTAATTATGTTCAATTTGTAACAATGAAATGGGGGTCACCACAACATGAGGAGCTGTATTAAAGGGTCGTGGCATTAAGAAGGTTGAGAACCACTGCTCCAGAGTCTTTGGTCTTGGTCTTATATTACACTGCCTTTTCAGTCTAGCGTGCAATAGTAAATAGTTTTAAAAATGATGTTAAGAAAAAAATTTTAGTCATGTGGGAAAATGCATATGATATAAAATTAATTGCAAAGAGTGAAATTCTAAATTAGCTACATAATGAAATTTTAATTAATTATACTGTGCATAAAGTACTGGGTGAAAGTAGCATACATTATTAATAGTGACTACTGAGTGCGAGGTGAGGTGTGGGGTAACCAACTCATCCTCGCTTTTCTGTTTTTTCCCATGTCCTGGGAATTTCTTCTCTTCTTGGACAAACTAGAATGATGGGTCAATCTTAGTGATTTTAATTATCTTTTTATATGACTTAGGTTTTCCACTCAAATTTTCTAAAATGAACATCTATTAACTGGGTCATCAGGAAAAATAAATAAATTCTTGGCAGAAGAAGAAGAAGGATGTTGGCTGTATTTTGGTTGAGAAGAGATCAGGAATAGAGGAGAAGCATCCAATAAAATGACCCAGATCAAAAGGATTGAAAACAAGTAGCAGGAGATATTAGTTCATTTTCTCATTCATTCATTCCAATGCTAGGCCCTGGGGAGACAGGAATGGAGATGGTGACAAGTGACCTGCTCTCAGGAATTTACACTCTAGTAGGCTCAGGCATTCAGTAAACAATGACAATACTTACACATTGTGATGAATCCTAGGAAAAAAGAACCAGGGTGATGTAATAGAGAGCAATGGGATGGCAATACTCTAGAGAGGGTTCGGGAAGGCCTCTGTAGATTGGTGACATTTGATTTGGAACTGAGTGAGAAGTGCCATTATAAACATTATTAACTCAAGTGTAAAACTAAACCATGGGGGAAAGAAAAAATTTCTGGCAATTTATTTCTTCCCAAACCTGAAATTAAGACACTCCATCTCTGGAATTCCTTGGCATCATGCTCCCAACTCACATGAACGATAACTTAGAGTACGTTCACATTTTTGGAGTCCGGGAGAAACTGGGCAAGTTTGCAAAAATGGAGATTTTTTTAAGGGGAAATTGATGAAACCTCAGTTTTCAGAGACTTTTTCCTAAATAGGTGAAGCAGTAATAAAACACCTTGCATGTATAATTATTCACCAAAATAAGGGTTTTTGAAAAAATGTTCCTGTGTTTGAGTGATCTCATTTTAGCATGATACTGTTTAGAAGCATTACAAATCTTGAATGACTGAAGAAGAGCATAAAAGAAGCTGCAATCTCCCTTTCTTCATTTAGCAAATGTACATCCCTTACAATGAAGACTGAGCGTGCAAGTTTCCAGGGGGGAAAAAAAACAAAACACTCCAGTCTTGCCAAAGTCAGCAGAGCTTCTCTGGGGTCATCAGAAGTAATGTCTTCACCAAAACTCTTCTTAAACCTTGAGAGCCTGTTTTGTAAACAGTGACAAGGGGTTACAGCACCTCCCTGGCTTCTCATCAAGGTGGGTGACAATTAGCAAAAGACATTATTCAATATGAAACACAGAAGGGCCACACTGGAGCAGGGAAGGAGACGCTGGGAACAAAAGGGTTTTTTGTTTTGTTTTTAGATTAGAAGAGGTTGATATGTTCCTAAGGTCTAGCCTGGTAATAAATTAGGACCAGAGTGTTAACAGTCTATTTTAGATGATAGTGCTCATAAGAGAATCCGTCCTAAAAACACTGTAGTATTTGTTCTTCCACATTCCTCCCCAGTTGCTGCTCCTCTCCTTTCTGAAAATACTCTTTAGGAAAAAAATTGTTAAAATGCTTATTAAACAATTTTTATGCTTTAAGCTGATTATGAGTTTGGACTTTTAAAAAGGAAAAAAGCAGGGTGGATTTTTTAAATCCTCAGAAAAATGTCTATGGGAGAGACGCCTTTTTGGGGGGTAGGAGTTCAGGTGGGATATCAGTGTCTGCTGCTAGGCTTATCGTAACCGAGAACACTGAGCTCTTCTTAAAAAAATTCCTCAGCTGGAATGAATAATTGAAAATGCTGATCCATTAAAACTTCAAAGATTAATTTTCTCCATTAATGGCACAAGGTGATAGAGAGAAACAATTAGGCTAAAGAAGAATAATCAGACTAACCCAAGTGGGGCATTTCATCTGATATTCAAAGTTGCTAAGCCAAAACTTTGATCTCCTTCAGTTTGGTTTGAGGGAGTTTTAGGTCATTTAAAACTGCAGAAAACTTCTGTCTTTGTAACTCAGAACTGTGTTCTGATATATGATTTTCTTTTAATCCCTTCAGGTAATAGGATACAAAGTGCTATTTCTGGGCACTGTGAGCTGCAGGATGGTTATTTAATGACCAGCCTCAGATATTCCCAAAAGGCCTTGGCTATATTTTTAATGTGCTTACTTGATAGCCACAGTCCATTCCGTTATATTAAACTTGGAGACAGACCATCTCACTTAGCTAAAGAAAGAACAGTGATGCAACAGGAAGTCAGATGGCAAATAGGAGACTCCTGTGTTCTAAGAAAAACCAAATAAGGCAGAAAGACTATGAAATTTTCATACTGTGTAAGTCTAATAAAAATGTTTCATAAATGCTTATCAGGATCACTTCATAGTTATGGAAACTGTCTGTTTCAGAAATTGTAAATCAGATCGTTATAACTATTGTCATTAATATTGGCAAAATCAATGGCATAATAGTCAGAGTTATTTATATATTATATAGAGTTTCTGCCTATTTCATTTAGTTACTGTTATGTCTGAGGCACTGTTTTGGGCCTATTTAAAAATCTCTATTTCTTACAATAATCCTGCAAAGTAAATAAGTATTGTTAGTCTCATTTAATACTTGAGGAAATAGAGTATAAGTAATTTGCCCAAGGATTACAAATGGGTACATGGTGGACTTCAAAATTCTAGTAGGAGCTTCTTTGGCTCCAAAAAACAAATTACATCGCAATCACCATCTCTCCAATTTTTATGCTGCTTTTCCTTCAGAATTAATAGTTGGAGTGGTTTTCCTTGACAATGTCACTTGGAAGCAAATGTTCTTTCTTTGCAGCAGACTGAATCTACTGAATATTCACAAGTTCTTTAGTGCCGTGCTCTCTAACTGGTGGGAGGGAAAGAGACAAATCAGGGTGGAGAACTCCAAAGCATCTTCATTACCATCGAAGTCAAATCAAGCACACATATCACTTTTAAACCTGGTACTTGGAACTCTGGTGGGATTAGTTATACGCACACGTCCATTTGAGTTTGTCTACATAGTGGGCTGCAGAACTGTTAACAATCTCCAACTCTGACTGAGTCCTTTCCAGGTCTGAGGCATTTTGCAAAGATTATCTTATCAGTCAACACATCTACGAGTTTAGTGCTATTGTCATTATCATCATCATATTACAAATAAGGTTAAGGTCATTCACAACTTATTGGTAGAACAGAGAGTAGAACCTATGACTCCTGACATCAAAATTCAGGAATTGTTCATAATTTGATAATTTGGTGTTTTCAAGTATCTTGACATTGTGATGTATTGTAATTTTCAAACATTCTGGGTAACTTATAATCAAAATAGATAAAATACTAAAATTTGCAAATAGTTGACCTTTTTCTTTGTAAACTAGAGAACATTCAAGGATTTCTCTTGAATACCATCATCTGCTACTGTTTGCATTCAACTATATTTCCTTTTATATGAGAGAAATATGTGTTAATTGCATCAATATTCAGGAAACTAAACATAACCCTGTCTGTTATCTATTGTGCTGCTTTGTCCATTTCCCATCTTGGTTCTCTGAAAGCTGTGTGAAGACTTTCTGCCACCTAACGGGCCTGACACAAGTCTTTCACTACATGTAGCAAGTGCAGTAAGTTCTTGCTGAAAGCATTGAGTACGGAACTGGGTGGTTAACAGCACAGATTGCAGGGCTGACGCCAGCCTCCAGCACTTTAGCACCTCTGTGATATCCGGCCATTATTTACCCTCTCCAAGCCTCAGTTTCCTCATTAAAGAAATGGGGGTAATAGTAGTACCTAAGTCATGGGGTTGTTGTGAGGATGAAATAAAATAATGTAAAAAGAAGTGTTTAGCACAGTGTCTGGCTTACAGTAAATGCTCAATGGCATTAGCACATCTTATCTGCTGTTCTAAAAGGGGTCCTTTAACCCACCTCTTAAAGTCTAGTTACATCATAACCACACAAAATAAGGGGCTATATTTTTGCCTTTGGGTTGAGCTAAGGAAGTTTGGGACATATTACTAGAAATAAATATATATTATTTTATTTATTTTATAAGAAATGCCATGTATTGTGAGGGGAGGGAGGAAATGTAGTCAATAAGTAATTGGAAAAATTAATAAAATATTTACTCTTTGCCTTCCAACCTTGTAAACTAGTGGGAAAAAAAACCCTCAATTTTTAAGTCTTGTTAATAGGTACGTTGCACTGAAGATGATAAATTTGTATGTGGGGAGGCCTTTAATCATTTCTTGAAAGTTATTGATTAAAAAAAACCACCCCTAATTATCAACATAATGGAAATTAGTGCACTTTGAATTCTTAAGGATTTTTTTCCTCTTTATAAGACACTTGAAAATAGCTAACGCAATCTGCACAGAAAATTAAGAAAAAAATCCACATAGTTGCAGATGGACTTGGTGTAATAACCAGTAGAAGGAACTGGGTAGTCTGTTAACAATATGCACAGTAAGAAGCCTCATTCAGAGGGGAACTTTCACAAAGGTGTTGTCAGATATCACTCGCTGTAACATGGCAGTCAGCACAATTGCTCTCATTTTCTTGATCTCTAAGAGGAAAACATTGTTCACATATCTAGGTAAGCTCTGTCTTCAACAAGTGCCACACAAATTTCTCATCTTCAATAATATTCTACTAATATTTTTTGTCTCAGAATCACATACCTTACACATACTACAGGACAGCAGCAAAGATTTCTGGCTTCAGAGACGAAGAGTAGAGCTTCTATATGTAGTCTTATCTTTCCAATTTCTTTAGTACCTACCTCTCTGCCACCTGAGCATCACATAACCTTTCCTGTCCATGTCTTGACTGAATGCCTTCTTACTGCCTGTAGTTAGTTATTCTTTCCAGCAGGAGGAGTATGATGATTAAGCTGGTATCAGGCTTCCTTCTTTGACTTATAAAACACAAAAGGGACTTCAACAACAATAAAATGATGTCAGAAGTTGTAAATGATAAAAAAATCGGAGAAAGCAATTTTTCTTTTATTGACATTAATCTTATTAAGCAAATGAATTGAATGGGAAACTTTATTACACAAATTCCACTTCTGGTGAGGAAGGCAGTGTGATGAAGTAAAAGAAACACACACAAAAACACACACAAAACAAAAACTGAATCAAGACAGGGAAATATGAGTTCTGGCCCTAATCTTGCCAACCACAAGCTAGGAAATTTTGGGTTAGTTACTGAGCTTTCCTAGAACACAGTTTCCTTATGAGTAAAACTAGAATATTGGGACAGATGTTCTGAAAGGCCTCTTATAACCCCATCATTTGGTGTTCTAAGATAAACAAAGCCATCATCTCTAGTGGACAATTTTCCAAGAGATGATCATGAACCTATCACTGTAAATCAATGTTATAGTTTTTTTAAATGGCCTAATTCTACCCAGAGGATTTTAAGATAAATAGAAGTGAAATAAATAGAGATATTTCAGACCAGAGATAAGAAACAGTGGATTCTCAATGATTATAAAAATCTTGATAACTAAACAAAGTAACTTAGCAAGAAAAGCAAGCAAAAAAATAAAAATTCAAAATTCAGATCCCAAAGAATTATTCACAAAATTTTACAGAAAAATTTATTTATATTACTTTTAAACACTGGAAGTGTTCCTTTATAAAAACTAATATAGACCTCCATTTCTGGACTTGGTGGAGGAACTGGTACCAGATTTTTCTTCCTACTAAGAATAGCTAAAAATCTCAACAAAACAAATGGAACAGCTGTTATATATTGGGCAACCGGCAGTGTAAGAATATGATCCCTGAGAGAAGGGACAAACAAACTGAGCCCCCAAATCACCCTGAGTTTCACTTGCAAGCATTTTCTAGACCATGATGTAGGGAGGGAGAACCCAAGTAGAGCCTGCATGAGGCTCCCACTGAATTGAAGGGATAGAGTTTGGAGTTTGGAGAACACTGAGGTGGCTAGGACTTGTGGGGAGAAGAGTAGAAGAAAGTTATCTAACAAAAAAAAACTCCAACAAATATGAAGAGGGCCCCCATTGAATTAGTTGCTGAATACTAGACTATGCATTTTGGTAAACCCTCCTGAGTTCAAGTAAAGAACAAGAAGGGTGCTGTAAATGCAACAATTTCCAGAATTAACATTGGGAGAAGAAATTTTAATTCTCTTCAGCCAGAATGAAGAGACTTTGAATTCCTGGGACATTCATAGAGAATCCAGAGGATCATGCATTAGTAGTATGGCTAAGCCAGCTCTAGAATAAAGACTACTCTAGACCTATCCTAACAAAGTTTAAAGAGAAGCCTCAAAATGATCTAGTTGATCTTCAAGTAACTTAATTTGCAGTAACTTAATGAAATGACATAACAAATTTCAACACTAGATGAAAAACTTGAGATAATTAATGTAATATTCAGAGTCCCAAATCCAATAAAAGTAGTTACACATACAAGGAAACAATGAAATGTAACATAACCAGAAGAAAAATCAATCAATAGTAATAGGAGAAAAAGTGATAGAGATAATGGAGTTCACAGATAGAGCTTTAACACAAGCATTAACAATACATTCAAGGATTTAAAGGAAAGCATAAATATAATGAGGAAGGAAGTTGAATATATATATAAAGATTAAATGGAAATCTGGAAGGTAAAAAATTAACAAAGCCTCATTGAAAGAAGGCTGAAACAAGAAGTCTAACAAATATCTAATTTGAGTCCCAGGAGTAGGAGGAAAGAAAAAAATTATTTCAAGAAAGAATGTCCAAAATTTTCCCACTTTTGAAGTAATCGAAAAACCTACATATACAGTAAACACAAGGAGCCCCCCTAAAAGATGAAAAAGTTGATAACACCAAGGGATGTTATAATCAAACTAGAGGCCTGGTGCATGAAATTCTTGCATGGGTCCCTAGGCCTGGCTGGTGATCAGGGCCGATCTGTGGGGTGATCGTGGGCCCGCACTGGCACCCACCTTGACTGGCCTGGGGCCTGCAGGCTAGGGGCAGCTCCTGCATTGAGCATCTGCCCCCTGGTGGTCAGTGCATGTCATAGTGACCGGTTGTCCCACCAGTCATTCTGCTGTTTGGTTGATTTGCATATTAGGCTTTTATTATATAGGATTGCTGAATAACCAAAGATAGGATAAAATTTTAAAAGCAGCTAGAGAAAAAAAAGGCACATTACATACAAGGGGAAAAGTAAGATAGCCATATAGAGGTCTCATCAGAGATAATGCAAGCCAAGAATTTTCAAAAATTGCTCAATGACATCAACTCAAAGATGCAAGAAACTCAGTGACACCCAAACAGAAGAAATGTACATAAAAAGAAAAGAGACACCAGTCTAACTGCTAGAAACCAATGATAAAGAGAAAATCTTAGCAGTCAGAGGGGAAAACATATTACATGCAGAGTAACATAGTCAGAATGACATCAGACTTCCCATCAAAACGATGGGAATCCGAAGACAATTAGATATCTTTAAAGTGTTAAAAGAAAAACTGCCAACCTAGAATTCTATGCTCAGTGAAAGTATTCTTGAGACATTTCCAAACAAATAGAATTAAGGATTTAACAGCACAATAACACTAGCAGATTCTTTAGTTGAGAGGAAATCATCCTAAGAGGGAAACTCAGATATACAGGAAGAAATGAAGAGCACCAGACAGGAGAGATGTATGTAAGCATATACTTAAAAACTATTTTTAAAAGTGTCTTTAAAAGACTAATAACTGTACAAAGCAAGTATAAATATAATTAATGGTAGAATAAGAATATTTTAAATCCAAAAGTGGGTAGGAAAGAAAGAATATAGAAACTAAAAATGGGGAAAATAAAAAAACAAATAAGATGGTAGACCTAAATGCAGCCATATCAGTAATTACTGTAAATGTAAATGAATCAAACACAGCAATTAAGAGACAGATATTGACAATACACAATTATTTGATATGTACAAGAAACACACTTTAAATACAAGGACAAAGATTGGTTGAAAGAAAAAGGATGGAAAAGCCTACTATGTAAGCCCTCATATTAGAAAGCTTGTGTAACTATATTTATATCAGAAAGCTAGATTTTAAAACAAAGATTATAACTGGAGACAAAGGGGGCATTTTGTAATCATAAAAGGGTCAATTCATTAGGAAATAATAAAAATTTAAATATGTATGCAGCCATCATTCTAAATATATGATGCAAAGACTATAAGAAATAAAAGGGGGAAAAAAGAAATAAAAGTAGAAATAGACAAATCAACAATCATGTTTAATCCACAATATTTGGAGATTTTAATACTTAACTCTTAGTAATTGATAGGATTTTTAAAAAAATTCAGTAAGAATATAGAAAAATTTGACAACTAATTTGATCTGATTAACACTTATAGAATATTATACCCAATAACTGTAAATAAAGAAAAATTATATTGCTGGTTTAAGAAAAAGGTTTTCTAAACGTTCATTCAAATGTATTTTAGTATGTGCGCAATGGGCATCGCTAGAATTTCCATGCGTAGTTTCATCATTACATTCTTATCTATTTGAGATATTGTCTAGTTCCCTCCTTCCTGCCACGCTTGGTTTCTGTGCTGTGAATTGCTTCTGACAAAATCTCGTTTTTACCTATCCACTGCCTTGTCTGGTCAGGGCAAATCACTTATCCCTCATTGTATCAAACTCCTCATCTGTGAAATAGGAACAAAGCTTGGTGTTGTGTTTGTAAGGTGACTTTCTGAAGAGGAACTCCTGCTTCTATATCATTTCGTGTTTTGCTGCTAAGCAGCAGGATGCTGACTTTGAACAGTATGTGAAAGGGATCATTCTTATGGGAGAAGTTTAGATTGCAAGTCCACTGCTATGATGGAAGAGTAAACTGTTGAGGTCTTTATACCCTTGATCAGACTGCCATAAAGAAATAGCAAGGCATAATTCAATTCTTTGTTATTTGGTCTGTGAATTCATAATACTCATGATGTCAATACTACTTGAAATACAGAATATATTTTTATAACATTCTGCTAATGTGTTTTATGGTTTTAAAATAGCTTCTAGATATGTCACTATTGAGTCCATGCTGCCTGTCACTACTTGAGACAATTAAACAGAGACAGGGTTGAATCATATATGAATATTTATTCCAATACTGCTGGCAGCATGGGAGAGTAGCAGATCATCCACAAAACTCTGCTCTGTTCCCTCCCGTCCCGCCCCTCCACGCCCCCCCCATCATAAGCCAGCTACTTATCTTGGGTAGAAGGACAAAGGTTACATGGGGAAGGGTATGCCAAATAGGCAGTTTACAGGTAATGGGGACTGGAGATTTGCAATGGGCCTGCGGGTATGCAAAGGCTGGAGGTCTTCAAAGGGCTAGCAATGTGCAAAGGCCAGGGTTTTCAAAGGGCTGGGGGCTCTGATTTCTGTCTCTGGTGTCTGAAACAAGATTGTTAATCTTTCCATGATAATGGGTAGTTCCCTGATGGTGAGGATGGGCTGCATTTCCATGTGAGCTCCCAGGTCCTGGTGCAACTGCCAGCCAGATTAAAATGTGCCTCCTTTAATCAGAATAGAACAATCATGGTTAACAGAGCATGATTAATATTTCTTACAATTATAGTTGGACTCCAATATTCTTCTGCCCCTCATAATAAAAGCCCAATATGCAAATCGACTGAACTGTGGACAACTGGCAGAATGACTGGTCGCTTTGTTATGACACGCACTGACCATCAGGGGGCAGACGCTTAATGCAGGAGCTGTCCCCTGGTGGTCAGTGCGCTCCCACAGGGGAGCGCTGCTCAGACAGAAGGCGGGCTCACGGCTGGTGAGCACAGCAGTGGTGGCGGGAGCCTCTCTGACCTCCGTGGCAGTGCTAAGGAGCAGTGAGCTGAGAGGTAAAGAGCAGCGAGCAGGTGGGCGATAAGGAGTGAGGGGTCTCAGACTGTGAGAGGGCTCAGGCCGGGGTGAGGGACTCCTCCCTCTCCCCAGTGCATGAATTTCGTGCACTGGGCCTCTAGTCAACTACAAGAGGAGTCTATATTGCCATAGTGAAATCCATGTGGGGCTCTCAGTCACTATGTCCACCTCTCCACCATTACAGAAAAGAGGAGGTGACTCTAGCTGGGTAGTCAGAGCAACTCACTTGTCCGACTATAAAAATTGAATCAAGAATGAACTCATCCCTGATAAAAATCTACCCTGGAATAAAAATGACTCTAACCTTCTTCCTCTTTCATTAAAGTGACCTGTTTTGTTGAAATCATTTTCAATATAGTTATTTCATTTTCATGATATTTAAACAATTCTTTATCAAGATTTATGTCCATAATAACATTTCTTTATACTTATCTATAGGTTTATTAGTTTCTTTGCTCAATGCTATTTCTTTTTTTGTGTCTTCTTACCTTTTTAGATAATTTATTTGTAGAAATATGTCTTGAAGTTTTTCAGAAAGATTGAGTGAGCAGGAACTACTTAGTAGTTGCGTAAAAATTTCTCATTTGTTTTCACATGTCAATAATGACTTATTTGCCTTTGTATGAAATTTTGTATAGGTTCAAAGTCCCTTTGAAAAATTTTAGGTTCAAAGTCCCTTTTTTTTACAACTCCACAGAAATTATTCCATTGTTTTTTTGCACTCCATGTAGAAGATGAAAGTATAAATCTATCTGAGTCTTAATCATGTAGGACTATTTTTCAAAAAATAAGTTTATTCCTAAAGCTGAGAAGTCTTACTTGAATGATCTTATGTGTTCCCCTTTTCAGTATTCCTGCTTGGGACTAAATCTAAATATTCTGTTTCTCCCTGACTCAAAGAAAATTTCTTTTAATATTATTTTAGAAACTGTTTTAAAATAATTCAAATTACATGTGAATGCAGGCTTAACGTGCTCAATTATAGTAGTACACAGAGTAAAAGCTTTGAGTCCTTCATAACCCCTTTACTTTCCCTGTGGTCATCTGGACATGTGCCACCCTTATCCCCGCTCAGGAAGAGCTTCTTGTCCAAGTAGTCAATAAGCAGCCTCTTGCCTCGAGGTTTGGCTCAGTGGCAGAGAGCGTGACTTCCTAAGATGACTCACATTCAATGAGTTATTAAGTCGGGGGTATAAGGGCCCAGCAATGTCTGCCCAGTGTGATTTGTCATGTCTGGAAGTCAGTATTCTGCAGAAGTTCCAATGGCATTGGCCAAGGCTTTGTCTGGCCCTCATCTCAGTTTAACTTCTGCCCAGTCCTGTTTTCTCTCTCTGAGATGATGCTAAAGCTACCATGTCTATCAAACTCGGGCTTAGCATTTGCTGGAACAGGACCTAACTTAGAAGAGTTGGTGGCAGAAGTTTTATGAGAGAGCAGGTGATATGCCAGGGTTTTAGAAATGGATAATTTGTTGGCCACCTGGCAGTGAAGACCCCATTATTGGTGGGAGGGAGGGCACAGCCCTTGGCACAAGGTACAATTCTAAAACTCTCACTGATGGTGAATTGTGATGGAATATTGGTGAAAGGGGATATACTAGATGGTATAATTTGTCAGGTATTTCAGTAGCGAATGAGAAATAGCAACTCTAAAGGCAACGGGATTGGATGCTAAAAGCTCTTGATTGACCTTAGATTAATGCTTCTCAAAGCACAGTATCTACTGGGAACTTGTGTAAAATACAAATTGCCAGGCCCCATCACAGACCTACGGATTCAGAAACTCTGGAGATTGGGTCCAGCAACCTGAATTTTAACAAGCCTACCGTGTTAAAGTTTTATAACCACTCTCATAAAAAAAGATAAGGAAAAGCTGCTGGCATTAGCAGGCAACTGGAAGCCAAGTGTGAAAGCCAGGGGGTACTGGGAACTTGTGTAAAATACAAATTGCCAGGCCCCATCACAGACCTACGGATTCAGAAACTCTGGAGATTGGGTCCAGCAACCTGAATTTTAACAAGCTTACCGTGTTAAAGTTTTATAACCACTCTCATAAAAAAAGATAAGGAAAAGCTGCTGGCATTAGCAGGCAACTGGAAGCAAAGTGTGAAAGCCAGGGGGTCTCTCTCTCTCAGCTTACAAAGAGGCTCCTATCTCTTGCAGAGTAAGCTGTGGACCAGACTCAGGGAGAGATAAGAGGCTGAGCTCCAGAGAATGTTTAACTCCCAACTAAGGCAGGACTATTATGCCAAGGCTAGGGCCTTGGGATGGGACATCTGAACAGATTTTGAGCCCCTAGAACAGTGGTTCTCAACCTTCCGAATGCCGCGACCCTTTAATACAGTTCCTCATGTTGTGGTGACCCCCAACCATAAAATTATTTTCGTTGCTACTTCATAACTGTAATTTTGCTACTGTTATGAATCATAATGTAAATATCTGATATGCAGGGTGTATTTTCATTGTTACAAATTGAACATAATTAAAGCATAGTGATTAATCACAAAAACAATATGTAATTATATATGTGTTTTCCGATGGTCTTAGGCAACCCCTGTGAAAGGGTCGTTCAACCCCCAAAGGGGTCTCGACCCACAGGTTGAGAACCGCTGCCCTAGAATGATCTGATTTTGCAGCCGATTACCCCACCATATTAAAAGGTAGCATTTCCCCTTTGCCTGAAGAAAATTCAGATGCCTCTTCTAGGCAAGACAACATGCGGTTCCCTCAGAATCTACTTCCACATCCTTCCTTAGACACTAGGTCTGTATCCTGGGTGACATACATCATCCACAGTTGGGCCTGATAAGGGAGGAAAGAGAATATATCCCAGAGGAGCTGTAAATCTAGCCAGAAGCTGGTAGTCTGAGATGGGATCTGAATTGCGGGTGCTTGATTAGAGGGCAGGGACATAAGATTAAACGGTAGAGAGTTTATTGTATTGAGAGCATGCACCTGAGATACAGAATTTCATGCCCTGGCACAGTCCCCAGGAGATGGTATGGACTTGCCACTAGGATGCTTCTAGAAGCCTGGAAAACAATGATGGCTAATACATATGAATTTGAAGTGCCAGAATTTCTGTGGGCGACAATAGAGGAAGGACTCAAAAGACCCAAGGAAGTGGGCATGCTGAAGTAGATGTAACATGCAAAGACCCATTGGAGTATCATATGCCACAGGTACACTCAGGGGATATACCACCCACCAAGGTCACAGAGAATGTTCTGGAGACAGAGTACCAGTTTCACTAAAAATGTTCAGTGCTGTCTCCCAGGACTGATGGGAGGAGACTATTATAAAACTAGGCTGATAGGAACCCCAAACAATAGAAGTCAGGTGGATGCAATTATTGTAATAATCCTCAGGAATGATAGCCAAAGGGATATGACCAGAAGAGGGCTGTATACTAGTAGATGATTAATCAAACAAGTGACCCTAGGGGCAAAATAGATTAGAGCCAACAAGGTACTACTCAGTGTGTATCATCATAAAAAATTGAGGACAAATGACCAGAAGGCTGAGAGCAATTGGCACAATAAAAAGCCATGATACTTTGCCTGAATCCAGTTCTGAACCAGTTTTTAAACCTGGAGCATATTGACTAAAGAGGAGGCTGGATCCATGGGAAGAAGAACCTGGCAACACCATTGACAGTTATCACATGTAATAATTCTCCCAGTTCTTCTCCAAAGGATGTGGCCACTTATTCTAGTAACTGCATTCTCCGGAAAGAGTTCTTGTGGTCATAATTATAGTCTCCCCAAGGATGTCCAGGTCCTAATCCCTGGAACCTGTGACTGTGGTATGTAACGTGCCAGGGAGAATTAAGGTTACAGATGGAATTAGGGTGCTAATCAGTTCACTTCAAATGTGGAAGAGTGAGAAGAGACAAGGCGTAGGGGTGGGTGATGCAACGTGAGAAGGACTGAGCCTGCTACTGCTAGCTCTGAAGATGGAGGGAGAGCATGAGCCAGGAGAGTATGGGCAACCCTTATAAGCTGGAAAAGACAAAGAAATAGATTTCAGGAGAAATGCTAACCTAGATTTTAGCCCAGTGAGATTCATTTTAGATTTCAACTTCCAGAAATGTATGATAATAAGTTTTTGTTGTTTAAGCCACCAAGTTTGTAGTAACTTGTTACAGAAGCAATAGGAAGCATACAAGCGATAGAATACATACACGAATACTCATCCATTTTATTTACAAGTCTGGCCACAAAAGGAGTCCAATGAATCATAGAAAATCCCCGCAGACCAAAAACTCAACCAAGCCATAGCCCCAGTTGCAGCTGCTGTGTCAAATGCAAATTTGCTCGCAGATGAACATGGCCTCAGGTACATGGAATGTAGTCCCTGAGTTGGCAAACGCATTCTTTTCTATTCCAATCAGAAAAAACATTCACATGGAATGGGCAATAAGACATATTTGCAGTTTCCCCCAGGGCTATGTTAAATCTATCTTTTATCATAATATAGTCTGAACCATGTGGACACCCCCCAGAAACTGATCCGCTACATCAAAGATATTATTCTAATAGGGTCAGAGATGCAAAAAGTGGTTAGCACACTAGAGGCCTTGGAAAGTCACCTCTGTGCCTGATGGTGGAAGATAAATCCTACAAAGATTCAAGAGTCATAGGTGTGCCAACATATCCCTTTAAAATGAAAGACAAATTATTGCATCTTGCAACTCCACCATGAAGAAGGAAATACAATGCCTGGTAGGCCTCTTTGGGGTTTGGAGGCAGCATATTCTGCACCTGGGAATACTGCTCCAACCTCTATACTGGGCAACACAGAAGACTGCCAGCATAAAGTAGGGTGCGGAGCAAGAAAGAGTTCTACAGCAGGACCTGTGGTAATGTAAACAGCCCATCTGCATGGCCCAAAGGACCCAGCAGACCATTATATTGAAGTGTAAGTGGTGGGAATGATGCTGCATGGTGTTCATGACCAACTACTGTAGGCCCTCAGCATTCTATAGCTAGATTATGTCCTCGTGACAGATAATGGTGTTTTTTGAAAAACAACCCCAGCTGAACCACTGGATTCTGATAGAGACATTCAATCCTAAGAGGGCCACACTATCTTCCAAGGCCCAACGCCCTCTCCACATCAGCTGTTTACCTCACCATTGGTCAGGAGAGAGTGGGATATGTGTTCAGCCTTCCATTGTCTCTGCATGAATAACTATTGTTTCTTTACCTACTATTTTCCTTATGTTTTCTCTGTTTCCTCCACTGAGAACTCTTATTAGATAGATACAATGTCTCCTGAAGCTATATTATGTTTTATTGCTCTAAGTTTTGAAAATATCCTGTTTTAATCCTTCAGGCTGATTAAAGTTTGCAGCTATGTATGTTTTATTATACAGAACTTCTATTAAGTTGTTCTTATTTTGGAAATTATATCTTTGTTTTCCAAAAACTCTTTTGTGTTATTTTGCATAGTGGCTAGTGCTTGTTTTATAGAAATACTGTCTTTCCAATAACTCTGAGGATATAAATTCATTTTTTAAAAAAGTTTTCTTGTGTTTCTTGCATGATGTCTTTTTACTCAGGCATCAGTTATTTTGTTGTTGTTCATTTTTATGTTTCTACTTCAAGCTGTGGCTCCTTTCTCAGAGGTGTTTTGATTTTGGTTGTTTGTTTCTATTTATGGCAGGACTAGGTTGACTGACATGTATTTCTTCAGCAAACTTTAGTTGCTTCCTCCTGAATGAGCATGCATGTTTGGGGATGCCAGAAGGTAGGTTAGCTAAGGAGCTCTGTGGATAATTGCCCACAGGTAAGATTCCTTCCAATCACATAGCCCCTAGGCAGACAGGCTAGCTGGGAACCTCTAACTGTTCCCATTGAGGGGCATTATTCTGGGTGGACTCTATGCCATGAATAATACTAATTGATTTGTCTATTCATCCAAGTGTCATTTTATTTCTAACTGATGTAAAAATAAAATGACACTTGGATGAATAGACACTTGGATGAACTGACACTTATGGAATCCCTACATTTATAATGAAAATTAAAATGACTGAGGTTATTTTTGATGATGTATGTAAAATAGCACCATGTTAACAACTTTCCAGTTCAATTCAAAGCTTATTGTAGGTCTTTTAATATATTCAGATTAAAAGAGGATTTATAAGGACAATTGTGGATGAAAACAATTGCCCTACTCTTCAAATAAATTTGAGAAAATCAGAGTAGAAAGCTTTTATTTGTAACTTTTTTTCTATGAAAGGAAGAGCACACAAAAAAATCATGATAATCTGGCCATGATAGATCACCTAAGCACATCCTATCTAATAAAAGACAAAAAGGGTAATTAACCGTACCTTCGCTACGCTTCCCATTGGCTAATCAGGGCAATATGCAAATTAACCGCCAACCAAGATGGCGGCTGGCAGCCACGCAGCTGAAGCGAGCAGGAGGCTTGCTTGCTCCAGTGATGGAGGAAGCCAAGGTTCCCTGCCTGCTGCGGCCCAGCTCTGAGCTCCGAAAGCAACAGCTCCGAAAGCAACAAAGTTTCAATTATAGAAGCTAAACAAACCCCAGATACCTGCTTTCAGCAGGCCGTGGCCTCAGAGCTGGAGCGAGAGGGCCGGCAACAAAGTTTCAATTATAGAAGGTAAGCAAATCCCAGAATAAAAAAATAAAGAAAAAAAAGGAGAGGCTGGGAGCTTCAGTCGCAGGCCAGCCTGAAAACGGCCCTCAGCCCCTCATCCAGACTGGCCAGGCACCCCAGTGGGGACCCCCACCCTAAAGGGGGTGCAGGCAGCCTGAAAACAGCCGGGAGCAGGCCTAAGCCAGCAGGTGGTCATCCCCTGAGGGGTCCCAGACTGAGAGAGGGCACAGGCCGGGCTGAGGGAACCCCCCCTCCCCCCTGAGTGCACAAATTTTTGTGCACCAGGCCTCTAGTATAGGTATAAACTTTGTTCTGTTCTCGGATATATAGGAAATTAATTGCGTTGTTTGCAATTCTTCTCCTTTACTTATTAGAGTGGCATCTCTTTATAGCATCTTATGTAAAGTAAGACAGTATATATCTTTACATTTTAATAAAAAACTTTGGCCATATTCATTGCAAGTTAGATTTTCTATGCTCACACTATATTTGGTGCATCATTGATTCAGATCCATGTTGAAACGATTTGGTGAGAAGAAGCATACTGGTGGTTCTGAGGATCATGTTGGAGTTGATAAGAAGGGGCCATCCACGGGAGATACAAACATTTCTCCTATCTGCGAGGCACTTTCAAATTCTGTATACTTTTTGGTTCTAAGCAAGGTGTGAAGGGACACAGGGACATGGCTCTTCACTATTTGCTTTCCCACCTTCTTTTTGTCCTGTACCCACATGGGAAATATTTCTCAACTCTGTAACCTCCTAAAAATGACAGCAGGTCCAGGACTGCCTGTCTGCCAGGGGACTCCCCTGAGAACCCATGGCCAGTTCTTCCTGGTCTTTTCAAAATCCGCCATCATTTTAAGATTGAATCACTCCAGAGGCATCAAAGCCAGACATATTGCAGCTCAGCTGTTACTAGGTACTCATAGGATTAAGGAGAGAAACAGCAAAATTAAAAGCTAATGGATTAGTATGAGCAAACATAGCAGACTCCCATTGCTAGTAAAAGTTGCAGCTCTGATTATATCATTACTGAAAATCTATTAAAAAGTAAAGATGCTAAAAGGTACTTAGTCTTTTTCCATGGATCAAGGTGTGAGATCATTATCTTTGCTCTCTGCTTCTCATTCACGATTAGAGAAATATCATCATGTCATCATCAACATCATCATCATCAGTTTTGATTTATCTGAATAGCCTGCTGAAATAGACCTCTGAGAGCATTTACATATCCAATTACCACAGAATGATTATTCATAGCCTTAAAACTGCCTTGCACATAAAAATGCCTGACCTAGCTGAAAGTTCTTAATAATAATACTTTACACTGTGTAGTGCTCTTAATATTTCAAAAGATTTTCATATCCATTTTCTTAATTTGAGCCTCAAAAACAACCCAGTTGAATAAGTGGGTTCCAAGCATTATTATCTCCCTTCTACAGATGAGGACTTAGGAGGCCATCTCATCTTTTAAGGCCTGGTCTAAAGTCAGTCAACCAGTGAGTCTTAGAGCTTAGACTGCATCATAGGTGTCACTTGTTGGGCTCAGTGAGATGATTCTCTCCTTCCTTGACTTGTGGAGGCCAATATTGTTGGGTTGCAGTGAAAACAATCTCAAAGCCATGATTCTTACTTCTGAGAAGGTGTTGTTGTTTGTCGTTTCTACACTGAGGCCTTTAAGAAGTCTTGTGGGGCGTGGGCTGTGGACAGGGAGCCCAGGGCACATCAGCAGGCTTGAGCTCACTAATGTGGATTTCCTTATGTTACCTTGGAAAGAGTATCTGGAAAACAAGCTGGATTCAGAAGCAAGCTTTGCAGTTTACTGAGTTTCCCTCATAGAGTGTATATGGTAATTATGACCTCAGGGACTCTTTGTTTTCTTTGTAGGTGGTGTAGACTGAATGCCCTCAAAAACAACCTAGTTGAATAAGTGGGTTCCAAGCATTATGATCTCCCTTCTACAGATGAGGACTTAGGAGGCCATCTCATCTATTAAGGCCTGGTCTAAAGTCAGTCAACCAGTTAGCCTTAGAGCTTAGACTGCATCATAGGTGTCACTTGTTGGGCTCAGTGAGATGATCCAGTCTCTCCTTCCTTGACTTGTGGAGGCCAATATCGTTGGGTTGCAGTGAAAATAATCTCAAAGCCATGATTCTTACTTCTGAGAAGGTGTTGTTGTTTGTCGTTTCTACACTGAGGCCTTTAAGAAGTCTTGGGGGGCGTGGGCTGTGGACAGGGAGCCCAGGGCACATCAGCAGGCTTGAGCTCACTAATGTGGATTTCCTTATGTTACCTTGGAAAGAGTATCTGGAAAACAAGCTGGATTCAGAAGCAAGCTTTGCAGTTTACTGAGTTTCCCTCATAGAGTGTATATGGTAATTATGACCTCAGGGACTCTTTGTTTTCTTTGTAGGTGGTGTAGACTGAATGCTTATATCCTCCCCATCCCTCAAAAAATTCATGTTTAAACCTAATCCCCAATGTGATAGCATTTGGAGGTGAAGCCTTTGTGAGGTAATTAAATCATGAGGTTGAAGCCCTCATGAAAGGGATTAGTGACCTTATAAAAGAGACCCCAGAGTCCTCCCTCACCCCTTTTGCCTTGTGAGGACATAGCAAAAAGGCAGCCATCTGTGAACAGGAAGCATGTTCTCACCAGATACTGAATCTGCCCATGTCTTCATCTCAGACTTCTCAGCCTCCAGAACTGAGAACAATTTCTGTTGTTTATAAGCCATCCAGTCTACAGTATTTCAGTATAGCAGCCTGAATGGACTAAGACAGATAGGTATGGATATGATTTAAAATAATTTTTAAAATGGCCATTGTGATTATCTCCCCAATATCCATTCCACTTTTTCTTACTAGCTACCAACTTTTCATTCAGGTATCCATGTTTTCCTTAGGAAGCCATATAACTTTGGTAGCCCTGGTTTGCTAGTGTGATTATTAATACACTAGAGGCCCAGTCTACAGGCCTCTAGTGTATTAATTCGTGCACTCTGGGGGATCTCTCAGCCTGGTCTGCACCCTCTCCCAGTCCAGGAGCCCTCAGGGGATGTCTGACTGATGGCTTAGGCCCACTCCCCGCGGACATCCTTAGCTCTGCTGCAGAGGTGGGAGAGGCTCCTGCCACCGCTGCTGTGCTCACAGCCATCAGCCCAGCTTGTGGCTGAGCGGAGCTCCCCCTGTGGGAGCGCACTGACCACCAGGGGACAGCTCCTGGGTTGAGCGTCTGCCCCCTGGTGGTCAGTGTGCATCATAGCAACTGGTTGCTCCCAGCAATTTGCATATCACCCTTTTATTATATAGGATTATCTATTACTTTCTAAGCATCTTGGTTTGGCTCACTAGGCACCTTTATGTGGGGGGAAGTTAACTCTACTTCTGACTGTAGGGGTGGGGCATTTTTGATGACTCAGGTCTTAGCTAGTTCATGAAATTTCATACTCTGTCCAACGTGTAGAATCAGGGATGAGCATGGGAAAGAATGTGGGCCAATGAAACAAAGACATGTAATTTATCTTTATTGTTGAAAGTATTACAGATGTGCCAATTTTTCCCATATTGACCCCCCTCCACCTCATCCCTACCCAGCATCCTCCTCAGGCCTAAGGGGGATCCCAGTGGAAGATGGAGCTGACACAGCAAAAGGCAGCATTCTTCAGATGGGTTAGCAGTGGTCGGCAAACTGCGGCTCGCGAGCCACATGTGGCTCTTTGGCCCCTTGAGTGTGGCTCTTTCTAAGCCTTAGGAGTACCCTAATTAAATTAATAACAATGTACCTACCTATATAGTTTAAGTTTAAAAAATTTGGCTCTCAAAAGAAATTTCAATCGTTGTACTGTTGATATTTGGCTCTGTTGACTAATGAGTTTACCGACCACTGGGTTAGGGCATGCTGAAGTAACAAACAACCCCCAAATCTTTGTTACTTAACAAAATAAAGTTTATTTCTCACATTATCTGTCCAATGAATGTAGTCAGGGGCTTTTTTTCAAATAGTCACTCAGGGACTTGGGCTTATTGAAGGTTCACCATCTTACGATGCTGCCACTGTAAGCTTTGGACTTCATTGAGGCAGGGGAAGGGAGCTTTGCTGTATCATTTTGGCCTCAAAGTGCCATAGCCCATTACATAAAACAGTGCTCTCTAATAAAAATAAAATGTGACCCATATGTGTAAGTATTTCGACTAACTTTATTATTGTTGTTCTTTTTACCAAATTTGGAGGTAATGCTTGTTTGCTAAGATTTGTTTGTTTTCCATGCTTTAAATTTAGAGTATAATTTATAGACAGTAAAGTTTACCCTTTTTAGTGTACAGTTCTGTGGGCTTCAACAAACATACAGTCACGTAATTGTCAGTTCAAGCAAGTTTTTGAACAGTTCCATCTCTCCCCCAAATCACCCTGCCCTTTTAGTCAGCTCCCCCCTTACCCTCTGCCTCTGGGAACCTCTGACCTGTTTTCTGACCCTATGGTTTTACCATTCAAGGATGTCACATAAATGGAATCAGAGTACACAGTTTTTTGAGTCTGGCTTCTTTCACTTATCATAATGTACTTGAGATTCATCTGTGCTGTGGTGTGTATCAGTAGTTTGTTTCTTTTTGTTGCTGAGTAGTATTCCATTATATAAGTGTACCACCGTTGGTTTATTCAGATGAGGGGCATTTGGGTTGTTCCTAGGTTTTGGTGACTAATAACGCCAAAGTAAACATTCATATACAGGTTTTTGTGGGAACATGAGTCTTCATTTCCCTTGGGTAAATATTTAGGAGTGGGATGGCTATGCCATATGGTAACTTCATAAGAAACTGCCAAACTTTTCTAATGTGTCTGTGCTATTTGCATTAACACCAACAAAACATATGAGAGTTCCAGTTGTTCTACATCCTTGTCAGTGCTTGATATTATCAGATATATATATATATATATATATTTTTAACTGTGTACTAGACTAGGTCATAGAAGAATTTTAGCAATGTCCAGAATATCAGTATCATTAAAATATTATTTCATCATAATGCAATAAAATTGATTTCGGAGAGGAAGGGAGAGAGAGAGAGAAATAGAAACATCAATGATGAGAGAGAATCACTGATCGTCCACCTCCTGCACACCCCACACTGGGGATCGAGCCGACAACCTGGGCATATGCCCTGACCGGGAATTGAACTGTGACCTCCTGGTTCATAGGTCAACACTCAACCACTGATCCATGTCGGCTGGGCTCAGTATTTTTTCTAATTGCCATGGCTATGTTGTATTTATTACCTGCATTGATTAGCTAGTTAGGTTATTCAAGGTGGTTGAGGTGTAACTAGAAGATATTTGGTGATACAGAGAACAACAAAGTTTAAAAAAAATTTTAGAAGTTAGTATGCAATGGTGAAGTGCAGGATGAATCAGGCCCAGAACTATAAGACTTTTATTTGTAAAACAAAGCCAGTGCAATCTGTGCTGAAAAAAAAATGATTAAATGTGCTGAGATGACCTAGCAACTTTCCTTTATTGGCTGCTGTGACCATTTGGCATTTTCAGTGGCCTCTGAATGTTTGGCTTTCTGCTATGTTGCTGTGGTAGGCAAGGGGTTATATTAAAATGATTAACCGCCGATGAAGCAGGGGTATTGACCAGTGAGAAAAGACTGAACCAGTGTGTAAGGATTGGGGGGCTGTTCCAAATGGGGTTTTTGTTTATTTTATCCCTGGAAAAAAGTTCTAGATAAAAAGCCTTTTTTTCTCTCTTGGTTTTGGTCTTACCTGTCCTTCCAGTAACAGTACTGGGGGAGCTATCATTTTCCACAACAATAAATGGCCAGTGATCACTCCCTTTCTGCAGAGCAATGTCCACATTCATAAAAAAGGATTAGTATCCTGAATATATAAAAAAACCTTATAATTCTACATAAAATGAAAACCCTATTTACACACACACAAAGAAATACAGTAAGTATAAGAAAAAGTTTTACCTTACTAAAGAGCAAAGAAATTAAAATTTAAAAAATACCTGTACTTCACTTGTCTAACATCTGTGAAGTGGCTAACTTGTGTCAGGTATGGTCCTTTTATCTTATTTAGTGCAAAAAAAAAAGTCCTATGAGGTCGGCACCATTACAATGTCCATTTCATAGACAGGGAATCAGAGGTTCAGGGAGGTTAATATGCCTGAGGTAACAAAGTGAATAAGTGGTATTAAGCAAAATGCTATTTTACCTTTTGAATTTGCAAAGATTAAATGATTGTATGAAAATGAAAAATATGCCTGCTTTTCACCCAGCAATTTCACTACAAAATTTATTCTAGGGAGATAATTAGGTAAGTGCACAAAGAACTTTTATAACGATGTTTTAGTGCTGTATTATTTATAACAGCAAAAAATTGGAAACAACCTTAATGTTCTTCAAAAGAGTTTGGCTAAATAGGTAAAGACGTATCCATACAGTGTAAACCCAAGCAGCACTTAAGAATGAGGTAGAGAGTTTGCAGCTCCGTGGAACCATAAAAGACACACTCAGGGGGCAGACTCAGTGAGCACCAAAGCCCCATCGAAGCAAGTCTAGCCTCAGAGGGGTGTCTCCAGCACAGAAGTTCTCCCACTGCAGACACAGCTGATTCTCACAGCGAATTGGCCTGGAGGTCAATGTGTGTGTGTGTGTGTGTGTGTGTGTGTGTGAGCGGGGGCGGGAGGAGAAGGGTTTTAGATTATAGCAGAGCCCATCAGTTTATACTCTGCATTATTTGACTATTCTTTTTTGATGTAACTATTTGAAGCACAAAAAAAGCAACAAATATTTTCACATGCTGAAAGTGACAGGCCAGAACAAATGCACAAATACTGCAGGAACACTGCCAGAGCAGGTGAAAGGAATTCAGAGAAGGCATATATAGGAGAAAGATACAAGGCTTAATACTTAGAGTGGGGTTGTACAGAACAAAGACCGGGAGAGGCAGAGGAAAGGGGGGTGGGAGGGAGAAGGGGAAAGGAGAGCGAAGTGGAAGAGCAGCCAAACGGAGTAAGGACAGGATAAGAAAAAGTTTTACCTTACTAAAGAGCAAAGAAATTCAAATTTAAAAAATACCTGTACTTCACTTGTCTAACATCTGTGAAGTGGCTAACTTGTGTCAGGTATGGTCCTTTTATCTTATTTAGTGCAAAAAAAAAAGTCCTATGAGGTCGGCACCATTACAATGTCCATTTCATAGACAGGGAATCAGAGGTTCAGGGAGGTTAATATGCCTGAGGTAACAAAGTGAATAAGTGGTATTAAGCAAAATGCTATTTTACCTTTTGAATTTGCAAAGATTAAATGATTGTATGAAAATGAAAAATATGCCTGCTTTTCACCCAGCAATTTCACTACAAAATTTATTCTAGGGAGATAATTAGGTAAGTGCACAAAGAACTTTTATAAAGATGTTTTGGTGCTGTATTATTTATAACAGCAAAAAATTGGAAACAACCTTAATGTTCTTCAAAAGAGTTTGGCTAAACAGGTAAAGACGTATCCATACAGTGTAAACCCAAGCAGCACTTAAGAATGAGGTAGATCAATATGATTTGGCTTAGAAACGTGTGGCCTAGCTATTTTGTTCAGTGGGAGAAAAAAGGCAGGTTACAAAATAGCATGTAAACCCTGACTCTATTTTTATAAAAAAAATTATATTTGTTAAGCACAGAAAAGTGCCAGAATGTATTTTCTGTGGATATGGTGTGTGTGTGTGTGTGTGTGCGCGGAGGCGGGAGGAGAAGGGTTTTAGATTATAGCAGAGCCCATCAGTTTATACTCTGCATTATTTGACTATTCTTTTTTGATGTAACTATTTGAAGCACACAAAAAAAGCAACAAATATTGTCACATGCTGAAAGTGACAAGCCAGAACAAATGCACTACTACTGCAGGAACACTGCCGGAGCAGGTGCAAGGAATTCAGAGAAGGCACATATAGGAGAAAGATACAAGACTTAATACTTAGAGTGGGGTTGTACAGAACAAAGACCGCGAGAGGCAGAGGAAAGGGGGGTGGGAGGGAGAAGGGGAAAGGAGAGCAAAGTGGAAGAGCAGCCAAACGGAGTAAAAACAGGTTGAAGAAACAGTAGAGCATCTGCAATGAAGGTCAGCAAAGCCTGAGTGTTGGTTGAGAAGGTTCAACCTGGGGCTTTGGTGAGAACGAGCTAGTGCAGCTGCGGAGAGTTAAGAGGGTTAGACCATGGGCTCTGGAGTGGAGCAGTACAGTTAGTGCTCACTACACATCCATGTGTTCCCTGTGGGCCCTGCCCTCCTTGCAGTCAGGTTGGGGTCATGTGACTTATTCTTGTCACAGGATGTTTGAGAGAAAGACGTAGGTACTGCAGTGCCTCTATCGCTCTCTTGCCCGGATACGGAAGCAGTTGCCTGTGTTCCATGACGGCCTTATAACAAGAAGCCGTCAATATCAGTGGCCACCTATGGGCAGTGGCCAGGATGTAATTGAGAAATAAACTTTGGTTGTTTTAAGACACTGCGATGTGGGGGTTGTCTGTTATTGCAGCTAGAGTTGCCTGCTCTAATATGCTTTGTCATTTATTAGCTGTCTAAATTCAGACAGATTATTTTACCTTCTGAACATTAATGATTTCTTCTGTAAATGGAAAAAATAATAGTATTTGTCTCACAAGGCTACTGAAGGATCAAGTGGGAAAGGGTACAGTGTTAGGAACAAAGTATTCAATAGGCGTTAGCTGTTCTTGATGTTATCACTATCATTTACAGCAGGAATTGATAAGTCAGTCACTCAAGGCGGGCAGCAAAAGGCCACGGAAATGTCAGTCGATGACAGCAGGGCTGAGCCAAGGAGATATTGTGGGACATATTAACAGAAGTTGTGGAATCCAGACGTGTGAGTGAAGAGCATTGAAGATATAGACCCAAGTATCTGGCTAGTGAACTGCCAACTCCCCGTCACTGGAAGCATTGGTTGCTGAAAGAAAGCACTCATAGGTGGAGGTTAGCTTATAGAGATGGGCTAGTTCAGAGCAGCTGCATATCTAGAAAAGTGCTTACTAAACTCCCATCATAATGAAATAGGTTGTGCTAATAGGATTCTTTTTCCAATATCTCAATTTAAATGGACATGAAGGGCACCCGATATGCCTAATATTACTAAATTATTGGTTGAGCCTTTTAACCATTTGGTCATCCAAGGATCTTGGTACAGGGACTCTGGGGCTACCAACTAGCTCTCTATGTAATTAGGGAAAAGGGAGGATGAGTCCAGTGAGCCAGTGTGTGCCCCTGTGCTAGGCTGGTGGTGGAAGGGGATGCTATTTATAAATATAGCATATGATGAATTCGGGGAAACTTGGTGATACGATTCTCCCCCCTCCCTTCCCTCCTTCTTTCATTTCCTTTCCCTTTTTAAAAAGTAGCACATTTGCATTTAGCATAAAAATAACAGATGTCTTATTGAGACTAATTCGAGTGCCATGATTATATGAATTTTTTTTTTATATAAAATCAAATTGACTCTTGAAAGAGCAAATTGTCTAAGTTACTCTTAGTCAGTGGTGACTACAAAACCTCTATAAGGCTGGGTAGGGGTAGTAATACTCTTTGAAGCAGAGTTTTCACAGCACTTTACAAGGGAGTGAGAAAATGTCAACTTGCTAAAGAAAAGAGGGAGGGGATCCTTTTTTGGGGGGTTTAAGACACCCAACTTCACTTGATATGGTCACTGCTCTCAGGGATTTACTATTTTTCTCAGTCTATTCCCTCAGCAGACTTTTAATGAGCATCTACGATGTGCTGCAAATATACAAGCTGAAAAACAGTCTCTGTCCCTGAGACCATCACAACCCAGGAGAGCCAGAGAGCCAGTTGCACATACCTGGGGCCTCTCAGCATTCAGAAATCAGTTGTCAGAGGTTTCCTCTTAGTTCTGGCTAAAGAGTAGTCCCAGGGATCTGCCACTTACCACTTAGTGAGTTAAACAGGGGGACCCCTCTTGGCATTCAGTGCTTGGACAAACTCCCCTCCAACAGGCTCGTCCATCTCAGGTCAGCGGAGGGGCCCAGGATGTCTCTTCTCTGGGCCAATCAGAAGCCAGCCAGCATCTCCTAGATGCAGCCATTCTCATCTTATGGAATGCTTATTTAACCTTAGACCAGCTATTTTTATTTGGTAAAAAAAAAAAAAAAAAGCTGCCATTACTCAGTGCTGACCAGGAATCCAGGCCTCTGCTCTGTGAGTGTGCGCTGGAGTCTGCCTTGCCCTGACATTTACTTCCCAGTCAGGGGCGTTTGGGGGCGCGGCTGCAGCCACAGCGCAGAGACCGCAGCCAGGAGAGGTAGAGGTGCCTTCGCGGTGGGAGGCCCCGCTAGGACACACACGCCAGGATCCTCCCAGGCTGCGGCGACGGAGGGTCCCAGAGCGAGGAAGATGGATCAGGTCCGCCTCTCGCACTTAGTCCAGCAGGAGTGGCGGGGTGTGGGGTGAGGGTAGCGCCAGGGCCTTTGAATGGGGGTGTCCCCTACTCCGGAGAGCGTCTCTCCCTGCGTGAGGGGTGTGGACCCGGTTCGCACAGTCCTCAGCTGTGCCTGAGCAAGGACCACGCCATCTCCCCTCCTACCCTTCCCTGGTGTGACCACTTTCGATCCCGCTCCAGACAAAGGCAATCTGAACTCCGGCAGAACGAATGAGGGGATCAGGTTGCTCTCTAGGTTTCCCCTCACCACCACCCCTCCCCGCGTTCCCCCTTCCCCACGTGACTCTCTGGAATCTTTGCCAAAGCTCCGTGTCCCTGGGTCTATTTTCACGCCCAGCACGGGAGAGAGGAGGGAGGGGAGGGAGGCGGAGGGAGGCGGAGCGTGTTTCTTACACGCGGGCATCCAAAGGGGGCCTTATTTTGTGCGTCTCCGGGCTCTCGGGTGTGAGTGGCATTGAGTTCGGGGGTTCTTTCCAGCCCCTGTGGCTCTTTCCTCCGCGCATCGACAATTATGGCTCCTCCTCCACTGCCATGAGCACACCTCGACCCCGCAGACCAGCTCCGCGGCGTTCAGTGCGGAGGTAGCTGTGGGCGTGGAG
>NW_005353789.1:5060975-5061876 GCF_000412655.1 Myotis brandtii | reverse complement strand
CGGGGCTGGCGAGAGAGCTCTCCACCGCCTCATTTCCCAGGAGGTGGCCGCCCGCCGCCCCCCGCCTGAAGCCCGCGTTTTGGCCGAGAGCGGGTTCTTGGATGCTGAAGGCTGGGCTCCTCCAGCGCGGGTGCCCAGGCGGCGATGGGTGTCTTTCAAGTGTGGCTCGGGGTGGCCCTAGCACTGGCGGAATTTGCAGGATTGCCTCATCGCTCTGAAGGTGAGGAGCGGCGGTGTGTGTGTGTGTGTGAGTCCGTGCTGTTGAACAAACCCGGCGGGTTTATGGTATGGTGGGCCAGATGAAAGTTTTTTTGGGGGGATGGGTGGTGGGAATAGAACCGGAGTGGGCTTTTTCCGAGACTTCCACTCCTGATGGCTTTGCATTCGGATCACGGAGCGTTAGGTGCCGAGCGAGCAAGTGCTCTTACCTGTGTAAAAATACGTTTTTCCTCCTGCTCCTATGAAACATACCATCGGCACCTAAAGCCCCCATTGCTCTCCAGCCCTCCCCGTCCCAATACGTCTCCCCTTAAAGTCCAGGGAAGATTTTATAACTCGCTGGTGAGAGCGTGTTCCGGACGCAGGCAATTCAATGGCACGAAAAGAAATCTTCCCAGTACAGAGAAGCAGGAGGCTTCCTGCCTGGAGAACCAGTGGTTAATAAGTTTAGCCTAATTCTCTGACTTAGCCCCCTGCCTCCTACTTTTCTTCCAGAACACCCCGGAGCCGGGGGAGAGAAGGGAGACTGTGGGCATTGTTGTCGCCATGATAGCAAAAGCAATCTGGGCGCAGGGAAAGAAATGAATCAATAAGTACATCACGATCTTGGGGGTCGTGGGCTGGCGGGCCCGGGGACCCGAGGCGTCCCCAGCTCCCACCTGCTCCGAGGAGCCGGCAAAGT
>NW_005353789.1:5049586-5060751 GCF_000412655.1 Myotis brandtii | reverse complement strand
GCCGGGGAAGGGGGCTGGCCCCGGGGAGGACAAAGCCCTGCCTTGGGCAGTTGCCTTTTCCTCGCTAGTTTCCCGGGACAAAGTGGCATAGCCTTGGAAGTCCATGCAGAGCGGTGAGGACTTTCCCGTGGAGAAAGGTACTGCCTGCCCGCACCCTCCCGGGAAGTATGTCCAATGCGCTCTTTCCCCGCGGAAAGCACGTCTGAGGCCTGTGCAGCCTTCCTTCAAACAGGGCAAACCTGTAGAAACATGTCTGTATTACATATGTGCGGGTGTATGTGCACACTTTAAAAAATAACACTTATAGGGCTTAATTATGATAATAAAAACCAGATGGGAGAATCGATCCAGGCCACCCAAACCGCAACTCGAGACTTAGAAAAATTACGTTTTCATTTGGTGGTGGCAGTTTCTTATTCAGAATCATATCCCAGCAGCGTAGAAAATCGTGCTATCTTTCCCAGATAGCTCACCAGGGGGCAGTTGGAATGAGTCAGTTTTACAAAACCAAATCTTTTGAATTACAAAAGCCATTATTATTAAGAGCCTGCAGGGTTCACTCTTTGGAAGACTGGTTGATATATTGGGCAAAGTTTAAGAAACTTTAGAAGAGGGAGGAGGAGTGCAGGGCGCAAGGGGGCTATTCTTCCAAAGCTGGCAGGCAGATATCCCCTGAGGGGTCCCCGACAGCCAGAGGGAGCAGGCAGGGACCCCCTACCCCCCCCTCCCGCCCCCAGTGTATAAATTTTGTGCATCAGGCCTCTAGGTATTGATAAAGGCCTGGTTTCCATCTCCCTCACTTAACTGAGGGCTTAGGATGGGTCCTAGTTATTCTTTTTTTTTTCTTAAATATTTCTTTATTGATTTCAGAGAGGAAGGGAGAAGGAGAGAGAGATAGAAACATCAATGATGAGAGAGAATCATTGATCGACTGCCTCCTGCACACCCCCTACTGGGGATCGAGCCCGCAGCCCAGGCATGTGCCCTTGGCTGGAGTCGAAACTGGGACCCTTCAGTCCGCAGGCTGACACTCTATCCACTGAGCCAAGGGCCCTAGTTATTCTTATATCTCCAACTCAGCTCCTACTATACAGTAAGTGCTTAAAAATATTGGTTAGATGAACAAGTATTGCCAAATCACATTTTTTGAACTAAGATGGACTGGCTTCCCCAATAAACTGCCCTATGACTTTGAATGAATCACCTAACTTCTTTGGGTTGTGGTTATGTCATTTACCAAATGCAGAGTTGGACAAGTGATAGTTCTAAAATACTTTTGCTAATCATCCAGCATAGGGGGGAAAATCAATATTTGCTGTCTTATTCTGTGGTCAGTTGTAACTTTCTCAATCTGAATTTTATTTTAATTATTAAGAGAAAAATGAATTATTGGCACAGATAATTTACACTGTCTTATATTGCCATTTGACAAACTACTATGGTTTGAGAACTATATAAAATTAAGATGTTACGGCGACACTTCTAGCAAACATGGCTGCTTTTTGAATCTGACAAGTTCTGCCATGGAATTTTCTGGAGAAGTGCATCTTGAGTTGTATTGATGGGAAAGTCCTGTCAACTTACAGGATAGAACATGTTGACTTGGGGATAGGAAAAGACTACTTAATTGGCAGTTAAGAGAACTGAATTCTAGCCTGTGTCCATCACGCCCCATGTGACTTCCACCAATCCCACAATCTTCCAGGCGTTCCCTTAAATGTCATTAACAGAATGCAGTGAGAAGGATCAGTTGATAGTGTGTTTTATTCAAGGCTGTACCAGCATATTTGCTTCTACTCTTGGCTGGAGAGTTTCTTCTGTGTAAGATTCAATGCTTAAAACTCAGTATTAAGGAAGAGAAGACATTGGCTGGGAAAAATAGCCTCTCTTCTTCTTCTTCTTTTTTTTTTCAATTCTGAAAATCTTTATTGAGAACTTATGTGTGAGGTTATTTCTGTTAGGGGGATATAAACATTGCCGGGGTTCTTGTCCCAGCATCAAGAAGGGTTCAGGAATCTGGAGAAGGCTGTGCGTAGATGACATAGGAATCCAGAGACTAATAAAGAGTCTGGAGACGAGATATAATTTTGAAAGGCATTGGGGGTCAGAGGACCTTCAGCTAAAGGAACTGAAGACTCCCTCCTTGTCTAGGACCCTTGCTTTTGTTAACACAATTTGTCCTAAGTCAAGGTGGGGGAAATACACTTCAAAGGGTAAGGCTTCAAAGGGTACAGAAGCATTGTCAGAATGGGGGAATTAGCCTACGGCTGTTCAGGTGTTTGGCCAGTAGGAGGCAATAACATGTAGATTAAGATGTCCTTTAGCTGTCTGGCAGCCACAATCAGTTTCCTATTCAGGTTTGGGGAAATGCCTTTAGCCATTCCCAAGAGGTGACGACATGTATGACTCAACCCTGTTGAGTCCCCAAGTCTCATCAACCTTTTGATGAAACTCTTGAAATTATGACATGCTGGAATTGGTTCCCGGCAAAACATAAAATAATAAACATGCCCTTAGGAATTTAAATATCCAGAAATCATCAATTCCATAAAGTAGCAGTAGGAGTATGTGAACATTGGTCCTTGGTGGGTTTCTCAATATTGAATAATTGCAACTTTGCATCTTTTGGCTTTGGCAGCCACCTGCTAGTGGAAATAGAGAGGTGTTGAATTGCCATAGGGTCTTGATTGCATCATATTACATTTCCTTTCTGGGGATTGGATTCTAGGTGTTATGCACCGCATGTACCTTATTTAGTGAGGGCTCAGCCATCTGCACTCACTGTTGTGGACTTGAGTGGCAGTATAACTCAGTGTTGCTCAGGCACAAGTAATCATGAAGCTTCCAGGAGAGGGGAGGGGACTTGCACTGGCAAAGTTAGAGCCCTGTGCCAAATCTTAGAATAGTTCAAGAACAGTTGGCTCATTTTCATTTTAACTACTTTATTAATTGATCTGAATCCTGATGGACAAGAAACAGGATGTGGATAGTCCTGTCAGTCCAGAAAATGGATCTGCTTTAACTCTTCCATCTGTGGAATTGTAACACAACATAAAGCTCGAACATTTAAATGGCAACTTGTGGCTGCTTGATTCTAAGGAGTCATATTTTTTGTGATACCATGCTCTCCAAATCTCTTCATATCTTATGGTCATATCTGATCTTTGAACTAATGGGTCCGACGTTTGTTTGTATTTGACTTCTCTAATTTACTTAGTTTACCAAGTTCAGTTTCTATAGTGAATAATACTGGTGCAAATTATACCTCAGATTTTATCTGTACACTTTAGATTCTATAGAGGAGCACATTATAATGTGCAAAAGGGCAGACATTTCCTTATTTAAATGATATGAAGTAACCTTTTGCCTATGTAACTTGCAAGAAAGGAGCCAACCACCTGGCAGGAAGGCCTCAGGAGCTCAGCTGCCTTCTTGGTGCATATGATCACTTCACCCAGCAAAACCTGATGCACTTTCTCACAGGGTGTTAGAAGTTAAATCAGCTAGCGTCTCAGCTGTACTCGATGCCCCGAAACTGGCGAAGTTCTTGGTCAGAGAACTCCAGCTCCTGCTGTCTGATTTCTCTTGTTTTCCCTTGAAGAAGGTCTGTTTCTCCTTCTAGAACACCATCTGTCAGAAGTCACCTTGAGGAGTTTCCTTTAAAGTTCAAATAAAGTCATAACTGTAAACCTCAGATAGAGCTGCAGTCTTTCCAGTACTCCTTAAGAAAGAAAGTGATGAGTGGAGTAATTTTGTTTTCCATATTATACGAGTTGATCGATGATGGAAAAGGCCTGTGCGCTAGGTCAGAACCCGAAGCTGCCCCCAGCAGCCAACGCCAGCAAGCCTCCCAACTTCATCTGCCGCTGGGTGTGAAGCATGTGCTAGTGTGGGAGAAATATGCTTGCTTGGAGGACTGCATCTGGCCATGGGTGGTGATAAATGTTTGATAGGACTGGGCATCACTGGAATGCTTTATTTTCTCTAGAGAGTAGAAATGAGGTTTTGGAAGCTGTGTTAATGGAGACTCATTTGTGCAGCTGCCTTCCGGGTAAAGCTGTTCTGGTTTAGGAAAGCCCTCAGAGGGCAAAGCTTATTTTTTTGGAATTGGACATCATGGAGCGACCCACACTGAATTATTTCCTTTTCCTGGTGTTGGAATTTACCAGCACATACACACCATTTTTGACTTGAGTCTCTAGCAGGTGTTTGGCTTAACCAAATGTGTATGTGGTGGCACACACTCAATGCTGCTTTATTTTTTTAAGTTATGGTGAGTTTATAGCAGCCACCTAAAACTTCCAGAAGTGGACTTTGATGTGGGTACTTGGATACTTCTTCAGATACTTGATTTCTTTTGGAGCTTTGAAAAGATACTGGCTTTTGTAAAGTAATGCTATGGAGGAGGGCAATGAAATTATTTGAGGATAGTCTCATTCTAATGGTTAAATGTTGTTGTTTATTCTAAGGGTTAAATTTTGTTAAATTGTGCCTAAGTGAGGATCTTTATGTTTATTTTTAAACATCAGAAGTAATTAAATATATCCATTTAATTTGGAAATGGAATTGTCTTGATATATATTTATTTGAGCTATATATGATTATTTTATATATCGGGTGGGGCAAAAGTAGATTTACAGTTGTGAGTATGCAAAACAGAGTTTATTCTTGTATTATTACTTATTGATTATTGTATTATTTTTCATACGAACAACTGCAAACCTACTTTTGCCCCACTCTGTGTGTATATATATGTCACACATGAATATATATCCTTTTTAATGACATACCATAGACTGAAATACTAAGTCTTAGGAACAGGGTTTCTTAAAGAAAAATAAGTAAGTTGGACTCAAGGTTTTTTTTATCTCGAGTTATTCTTATTTGAATGTCAAGGGCACAAAAGTTATTTCAGTAAATTCACCCACAGAGATCTTTTTGTTGTTTTTTTGTTTTTTTCTTTTCCATAGAGATCTTTGATTCAAACGCTAAGTGTAAATAGCCATCTCATTTTTTTTTTGAAGCTTGTTCTTAATTCTATTATTAGTGGGTAAGATAGGCCAATCTTTTCCTGGTTAATATTTTTGAATGATCTGTTGGAGGCCAAACACTGTGGTAAAATTAAAATGTTTCCTTTTCTCTTTGGACACCAAGTGTGGCATGGTGTCAAGCTGTGCTTCTGCTAGTGCAATCTCTTTGCAGCCTCAGTTTCTGAGAGAGTAGCTGTTAGCATACTACCCACATGTTTCTAGGTTAAATCAACACCTATTGTGCTGATCAAAAATTGGTTGGGAATGTGTGTATGTTTTTGTTAATTAATGTTGTAATTTCACATTGCTTTCAAATATAAAATTTAGAAAAGATTTATTTTATGATACACTAGTTATTCAGAATAAATAGGCTGTCCCAATAAAATTCAGTCTTCTTTTCTAACAGAAGCAAATCTGTGGGGGGAGATACAACACTTCCACACCCTTAGCAAGGCTGTCACAAGGAAGTACACAAGAATGAATTTACAAACCGTTGATGTAGGCACAAAGTGCTATGAGCTCAAACGAGAAAGGGCATAATCCTATGGCCTGGAAAGCTTCATGAAGGAGATGGGATCACGTTCATTGAGCTTGAGTAGACCAAATGCATCTCCTGCAGATAACACAGATGAGTAAAGGCGTTGAAATATGAAAGCTTTATCACAGGGTCCTAAGTTGGCCTCTTGAGTTGGACTGGAGAACTTGTGTTAGCAAAGAGTGGCAGAGAAGCCTGGATAAGTCAATTGGGACTGGATTATGGAGGCTTTGCTGATTTATCACAAATGACAATAGACACTGTAATTATAGCATGTCATTATAAATGCATTTATTTTAAAACTCAGATACTAAATATTAATGATGCTTTTTCTCATGTATATACAAGAAATCTTATTTTGGTGTATGAGGTTATTCCCCCAGGGGCAGGATGTTCAAGTTTTTAAGATTTTGGGAAGTGCACTTTGCTGATTATGATACATATAGACGCAATATTCCCGTAAGTCTGCCGGGGCAGTGCCAGTTGGCTTGCTGTGCATCCCTTTTAATTCTTATTTTGTTTTTCTCCACAGGTGCTTGTGTCTATCAGGGTTCCTTGTTGGCGGTAGGTCATTCTTAATATTTTTGGTTTATTTCTTTTGAATGTAAAATGCTTGACTGAGGTTATTGAGTGAGTGAGGTGACCCTGTCAATCTGAAATATGTTTATTTTCCTTCTCAGTTTGAGGATTATCCCTCATCCTGGCACAATCATACTCAATTACCTAATACCTTTTTCAGAGTGAGTTAGTTCCATTCGGATACTCGGGTATTGGAGGCGAAGTACAAACACGCTGCACAATTTGCATTCCGTGGCTGTCGTTTGTGTTTTTTCAATCAGAGAGAAAATTAGATCCCGTTCTCTTGTCAGATATGCACCAGGGCACAATTTGTTTATCTTCCTGTTGCATTTGCCTCTTCTCTTGAACCCCCTCCAAAAAAAGGTATGATTATTAAATTGAGTGCAATGTGGAGGATCCTTGACTGTTGCTTTGAATTATAAATGTAAGATTTGGTAAACAACAAACAACAAATTAACATTTTATTGCTGAAACTTTGCCATGTAGAGTAGAATTGATTTTGAATTTAAAGTCAGGATGACTTGGGGGAAAAGCTGAGGCAAGTCTCATGCATTTCTTTTCATTAATAATGTACTATGGTGCATAACAGTGTGTTAAAGTCTTATTGAAAAAACTGTCTATGCTCCATCAACTCTAATAAATGGTGTGACAAGTCATTCTTCACCACTTTTTTATTCTGGTTTAATAAATGCTGTAATAAAAACAGAACTGAAATGGTTGGAACGGGTTTGCTCATTTCCATCACAACTTGCTGTTGACATGTGTGATATTAATAAGTCATCTTGGATTATCCTTGTGGTGTTGAAATAGATGAGAAATTTCTGAAATATCTAGGAGTCTAGATAATTATGGGTGTTTACAGTAATATTCTTGAATCTGAACTTTATGTAATATAGTAACTGGAGATTTATGGGATTTTTTTTCTTCCTTATATTTCTGTATTAAAGAATCAGGAGAAAGCCATTTTCCTGTCTTTCTCATTTCATACCCTTAAAAACCTACTTTTCCTTCTGTTTGTTCTTTAATACATTTTAGGACTCATTTTAAAATCAATGTGCTTTAAAGTACATCATCAGTTTTGGGGAGCTATAGTAGCTATTATAGACAAGTCAGTTATCCATGTTAATACAAAGAAAATTGCTTATTGTATAGAGTGTGTCATAATTTTTCAATATATTTTCATAGCTATTGATCCACCTGATACTTACAATAGACCAATGCAAGCCATGCATTAGTTTACACTTTCCCCCTTTTTAATAAAGAACCAAGGATGAAAGATTAAGAAATTTGCTAAAGGTAATTGACTATTAAAAACAACCCATCTTTTTTCTGTCGTTCTGCTTTTATCTGAAGAAAAGTGGCTAGACTGTCTTGTATATTTGACGTTGTTGTGTGTTACTGTGCATTTGAATATGAAAGCATCAAGTACTTGGAGAGGTCAATTTGATCAAGTTAAAGTAGAGGCTGTCTAGTCCATTTGTATTTAACAGATGATCTTGCTCCCCTCTGTTTTATGCCCTGGCTGATCCCAAGGTTCATGGCTGCCCAGGTCTAGTAGTCTGTGCTCTAGTGCATCAGCACAAGCTTGACCCTTCCACTTGGCTTCTTGGTTTACCAAGACTCTGCTATGTTTGTTCCTAAACCTCCTCAAGCCGGATGTACTTATTATTGTAGTTATGCAATTCAGTCAGAAAGGCAATACACTTACTGCAATCACAAAAGTTATTTTTTAATCATTTTTAATTTTTAAATTATAGTTGATATACCATATTAGATTAATTTCAGGTGTAAACTCCAGTGATTAGATATTACATAGATGCTGTACTTCGCATCCCCATGACTGTTCTGTAACAACCCATTTGTACTTCTTAATCCCTTCACATTTTTCACCCATTCTCTCAATCCCACTTCCATCTGACAACTTTCAAAATGTTCTCTGTATCTATGAGTCTGTTTCTGTTCTGCTTGTTGGTTTATTTTGTTTTTTTAGATTCAATTGTTGCTAGATATGTATTGCCATTTTATTGTTCATATTTTTTATCTTTTTCTTCTTCTTAAAGAATACCCTTTAGCATTTCATATAATACTGGTGTGGTGGTGAATGCCTTTAGCTTTTTCTTGTCTGGGAAGCTCTTTATCTGTTCTTCGATTCTAAATGATAGCTTTGCTGGGTAGAGTAATCTTGGTTACAGGTCCTTGCTTTTCATCACTTTGAATATTTCTTGCCAATCCCTTCTGGCTTGCAAAGTTTCTGTTGAGAAATCAGCTGGCAGTCTTATGGGAACTCCCTTATTGGTAACTAACTGCTTTTCTCTTGCTGCTTTTAAGATCCTCTCTTTGTCTTTAACCTTTGGCATTTTAATTATGATGTGCCTTGGTGTAGATCTCTTTGGACTTATCTTACTTGGGACTCTCTGTGCTTCCTGGACTTGTCACCAAATTAGGGAAGTTTTTGTCATTATTTTTTCAGATGGGCTTTCAATTTCTTGCTTTCTCTTCTTCCGGCACCCCCATGATGCAAATGTTGGTACTCTTAAAGTTGTTCTAGACGCTCCTTACACTATCCTCACTTTTTTTTTCTGTTCTGATTGGACATTTTTTGCTTCCTTATATTCTAACTCACTGATTTGATTCTTGGCTTTATCTACTCTACTGTTGACTCCCTGTAAATTATTCTCATTTTTGTTAGTGTATTGAAGTTTATTATTAAACAAACATTTATTGAGTAACAACTGTACCTGCTATTCTAGGCATTAAGAATGCGTCAGTGAACAAACAAACGAAATCCTTGCCCTCATGAAGCTCAAATTCTAATGAGTAAAATATATATACTATGCCAGACAAGTGCTATGGAGAAAAACAATATAGGGTAGAAAAGGCTGAATCGGGGCAAGGATGGCTACTTGAAATAGGGTGATAGGAAAGTCCTCGCTAAGAAGGTGACATTTGAACAAAGACCTACCCAGCTCCCTAGCTATCCAAGGGAAGAGAATTACAGAGAATGGGAGAACAGCAAATATGCAGTATGCTTGTCCATTTGAAGAAGTGTGTAAAGGTCAGAGTGACTGGAGCACATGACCAAGAGGGAGGATGGCAGGAGATGAAGTTAGAGAGGTGGGCAGAGTACATGTCATTTCAGTAAGTGGGTGAGTGAGTCATCAGAGGAGCTTGTCTAGAATGACAAAATCTGACTTACAGTTTAGTTAAACTGCTGAAATGTGAATGTGAAAAGAAATAGCATTCTTGTTTCTAGGGAAACTATATTGAATACTTTAAAAAGACTCCATAGAGGTGAGTCACTAAAAGTTTTCTGTCAAATTAAGTGTGAGAGAAACAACAGCAAAAGATTGGGGGAAAACAAAAAAACCCAGAGAGACTCTGCATTCGGATTTATTTGCAACCATTTTAAGTTTTTTTTTTTCCATTTTAAGGAACTTCACACTGGAAATGGAGATGATGCATTTTGGAGATAGTTAATTGTCTGCATAATTCATTGCTGCTCTCTCTCCACATGACCTGGTCTTGAAGAAAGGCATATGTCAATGAAATGGAGTGAAGGCACATTTACATTTTTGAATTAAAATAAAGAATAGAGCATTTATATACTATTTTAGGATTCTCTGGTTAAACATCTTGGTGAGTGAGAGGATTTCTACTGTGAGAGGCTTCACAGTTGGGAGCTGGCTCTGAGGATGGTGATGTGTCCTTGTTCCAAGCCTTGTAATTTCTCCCACGTGCATTTTAGAGCTAGGAATGACTACAGAGAGCATGTAGTCCAAACTTTCTATCTTACAGGTGATGAAAGGGTGGCAAGAATGTGAATTTTTTTTTAGCTTCATTCATTTCTCAGGTGAGTAACCAGAATGGAGAGTAGGTCTGTGAAAATGGCAAGGCATCAGCTTTACCTGGAAGAATTCCATAAAATACATCAGGCAAATCAGGACACTGATCTAGGCACCGGCTGCTGGTTGCCAGCTCGCAACCTGTCTTGTGCGGCTTCCTTCCACTGATACCTTTTCAGTCGCCTAGAAAGCTGCTATGTATAGTGGAACATTCATGGCCCTTGTTTCAGTTCTTCCTCCTCTGCTAAAGACCAGCTCAGTGACCTTGAGCAAGCTACATGACCTTCCCGAATCTCTTTCACCTCCTCTCTGAAATGAGGATACATAAGGCCTTTCCTAGAGTGTTTTTGTAGAGTAAGAAGATAATGAGGAGGACGCCCACATGCAGCACCTCGCATGTGCTTTTCCACCCTGGCACATTCCTCTTTACCAACCAAGAATAAGAAGAGTCAGGGATAGTTATTAAGCATGCACTATGCACTTCATACTCTCCACAGTCTCAGGAGATAGATTTTGTCTTTACTTTACAGATAAGGAAACGGAGGCTCAGGAAGTCTGAAACACCCAAAATGACACAGCTCGCCAGTGCCGGAGGAAACCACCCTGGCACATTCCTCTTTACCAACCAAGAATAAGGAGCAGAGTCAGGGATAGTGATTAAGCATGCACTATGCACTTCAGACTCTCCACAGTCTCAGGAGATAGATTTTGTCTTCACTTTACAGATAAGGAAACGGAGGCTCAGGAAGTCTGAAACACTTAACCCAAAATGACACAGCTCGCCAGTGCCGGAGGAAAAGAGGGTTCAAACTCCGTTCTGGCTCTGACGCCATTTCACTGAGCACACTGTTTCTCACTGCCAAGCCAGCCTGCTTGTTGTCTCTGAACACAACTAGCTTATTTTACCTTCAGTCCTGTGTGCCCACCCCCTCCCTGCTGCACCTGTCATGCAGTTGTCTCTGCCAGTCTCTGTCCTGACCTGCAAAGGCCAGCTGTCCCTGGCTAACCCCTTTTTCACTTCGCTGAGGCTCAACTGCGCTAGTGTGCATGAAATTCACATACCATGCAGAAACATAGGGGGTCACTTCATCTTAAAAATATGTATGATCTCACACACACTCTCACACACACACACACACACACACACACACACACACACACACACTCACACATTCCCAA
>NW_005353789.1:5047262-5048965 GCF_000412655.1 Myotis brandtii | reverse complement strand
TTACTGTTGCTATAAAGTAGTTATGATTAGAAAGTTTGGACAAAACTACACTTCTTCCCTTGACCAAGAGTGTGAAGCGTTTGGATTTTCCTACTTGGAATACTTTTACTCACAAATGCTGGCAAAGTGAATCATGAGGCACTAAATTATAGCACACTTGAGAGAAAAAAAAATTTGAAGGATAATTAAACACATGGAGTGTCTACTATATATGGTATAACAGTGGAAAGATCCAGACTTCGGAGTTGGAATCTCGGTAACGCTGCATACTTGCTGTGAGTCCTCAGATGTGATATTTAATGCAGAGAACTCTGTTCCTCATACGGCTGATGTGAAGATTAACTGAAAGTAGGGGTGCGAAAGAACTTCAGAACTGGGCTTGGCAAGGAACCAGCGCTCATATCATCTAGTTGGCAACTCAATGTCAGCGTGGAAACGACTGAGTGATAAAGACCAGGTCCTGTCTTGGTTTGGATCCTGGCTCTGTAATTGCCAGCTGTGTTGCACTGAGTAAATTGCTTGAATGAAATGAGGTCTCAGTTTCTAAATTTGTAAGATGAGAGAGTTAGATTAGGTCCTCTCCAAGCTTCCTCAGTGCAGTGCTATCCAATGGAACTTTTCTCTGCTGATGGAAATGTTCCATAGAGGCTTTCCAGGATGGGAGCCACGACCTGTATGTGCTTAGTGAGTACTTGAAATGTGGCTAGTGACACTGAGAAACTAATGTTAAATTTTGCTTAAAATTAATTAATTTACATTTAAATACCACGTGCGGGCGTGCACGTACAGTGGGATTGAAACTTCGTGGCCCATGCGCAGAAGTCGGTATTTTGTGGAAGAGTCACACTGAAGGGGCCAAAGAGCCGCATGTGGCTCGCGAGCCGCGGTTTGCCGAGCCGCAGTTTGCCGACCACTGCTATCGGATATGCAGCTTTAGAGCTTTAAAAATCTTAACACACTGGAGTACTTACCCTTGAATTATAGTCTCATGGGCGGTTCTCACCCCTGGGGAAGGCTCACTGTAGTGTTGTTAGCAGTTGTGAGGAAGGTGGCAAGAAATTTGTTAGAGAATCTGAGTTTACTGTTTGATTATTAGTTTAAATAATTTGAATAGTCATCTCTGTTACATCACCACTCTCTTCATTGCTCCATTCTTGTGTTTCCTTGAATACAAGGAAGGGGGTGCCGAGATTTTGGATTTGATCCCTGGTCAGGGCACATAAAAGAATCAAACAATGAATGCAAAATAAGTAGAACAACAACCAATGTTTCTCTCTTTCCCTTCCTTCCTCTCTCTCTAAAATCAATAAAAGAAAAGAAAAGAAGCCCAGCTGGTGTGGCACAGTGGTTGAGCATTGACCTATGAATCAGGAGATTATGGTTTAATTCCAGTCAGGGCACATGCCTGGGTTGTGGGCTCCATCCCTAGTAGGGGGCATGTGTGAGGCAGCTGATCAGTGATTCTCTCACATCATTGATGTTTCTCTCTCTCTCTCTCTCCCTTCCTCTCTGAAATCAATAAAATATATATTAAAAAGAAAAGGGGTGGAGTTATACCTGAGCTCTCACCAGCAAACAATCTTACATATTTCATTAAATTTTTTCCAGCTTTATTGAGGTACTAGAGGCCCAGTGCATGAATTTGTGCATGGGCGGGGTCCGGCCGGCTAGGGGGAGGGGCCGGCAGGGGGGGTGGTGCGGAA
>NW_005353789.1:4994752-5047165 GCF_000412655.1 Myotis brandtii | reverse complement strand
TGGGGGGGGGCTGCAGAAGGTTGGCTGGCCAGCCCCACCTCTCATTGGGCCAGTTGGCCGGCTGCAGTGCATGTCATAGTGACCAGTTGTTCCGGTTGTTCCAGTCGTTCCGGTCGTTCTGGTCACTTGGCTTTTATATATATAGATAATTGACAAAAATTGTATATATTTAAGATGTACAACTTGATGTTTTGATATACATATACATTTTGAAATAATCACCACAATCAAGCTAATAAACATCTACATCACTTCACTAAGTTACCATTCCCTTCCTTCCTTCCTTCTTTCTTTCCTTCCTTTATTGTGAGAGGAATACTTAAGATCTACCCTCTCAGCAAAGTACAAGCATACAACACGTTATTATAGTGATATTGTGTTATTAACTATAGTGATATTGTACATTAGACCTCCAGAACTTGTTCATCTTGCATGAATGAAACTTTGTACTCTTTGACTAACATCTCCCTCTTTTATCTTCCCCCTAGGCCCTAAAAACTAGCATTCTATTCTCTGCTCTATAACTGTTTTAGATTCCATATATAAGTGAGATCATGCAGTATTTGTTTTTCTGCATCTGGCTTATTTCACATAGCACAATGCATGTCATTGTAAATGGCAGGATTTTGTTCTTTTATAAGGCCGAGTAATATTCCATTATATATATTTTATATACACCATGTTTCTTTATCCATTCATCTGTTAATGGGTATTTAGGTTGTTTCTGTATGTTGACTATTGTGAATAATGCTGAAATTACCATGGAAGTGCAGTTATCTCTTCAAGATCTTGATTTCATTTCCTTTGAATATATATCTAGAAGTGGAATTGCTGGATCATATGGTAGTTCTATTTTTAATTTTTTTAACGAATGTCCATACTGTTTTCCAATATAGTTTTACTAATTTCTATTCTCACCAACAGTGTACAAGGGTTCCCTTTTCCCCTTGTACCATCCTCACCATCCTCACCATCACCTGTTTGTTATCTTTTGTCTTTAATAATAGACAACAGATATGAGGCAATATCTCATTTGCATCCATTATAATTTTTGATTTGCACCATTATAATTTTTACCAAATACTTTTGTGGTTTTGTCAAAGTCTGATATTTTGTGGGAGTGTTATCCATTGCTTATGTGGTTGCATAAAAAAGTTGAGAACCTCTGGTCTAATCTGTAAGCCTTGTTTAAGGAAGATTAAGGAAGACAGAATTCTTCAGTACTAGTGTTGTTTTAAAAAATTGGTGTGCTATAGCATTACTTTCTTTTATTGAAACTAACACAAAAGAGCCCACAGAAGTGAAAATGCCTGACTTGCATTTGTGCTGGCATTTACCAACATGCTCAAGAGGTTTTATGATGAAGAGAAATGACAAAAATTTGGAAGCTTTCTCTATTAAGTGCTCAAAGATCTGCTAAACATGTAGCGAATCTCGGTCAGTGGCTACTATTAAACACCCTAAACTTCTCAGCAGTAGGGGATTACTTGATATCCTGTGGATATACTCACAGGGGAAGCAATAAAACCAGCCATTTCTTAATTTCCTTTAAGAGCACTATTGGGTATTGTAGGATATTGCTCTTTTTTGTTATAGCTTAACAAGAATTCATCACTTTTTAATACCTCTGATCCTTCATTTATTTTTAAATACTGAATAATATGCTTTTAAGTGGGGAAGCCTACTCTTAATTTAAATGTACTTATTCTGGGAATATATATCTATATAGATATAGATTAGATATAGATATAGATATAGATATAGATATAATAGATATATTTATATATATTTATGGAAAACCAGTAGCACATCATCATTGTGCTAGGTGCTGGAATAAATCTTGGGAAGTTATAAGCTTCCTTTAACCAGAGGGATGAAAGTGGAGATGGGACAGTCAAGTACGAGAAATGGCAGATGACTTCCAAGATGCCTTCTGATTTGGGATCTTACTTGTGTGTACTAAAGGTTAGAGCTGTCTGTGTGTTTCTGCCCAAGGAAGCCCATATAGAGGATGAGGGAATCTCCAAACTGTACAATGACTAGTTTCTCCCCTGCATCTCTTCAAAGGCAGCAATTTTGTACCCCTGGAGGCCAGGTGGTGAGAATTGGTCTCTAGGTGATTCAGATTATTCTTTCTCCCTTGCTGCGTTTCTAAAATTGTTCATCATAATCAGATGTGCTAGCTTTCTTTTGGGAATTTATATCTTAGAATGCTTGTGTGAGAGGAATAACGTAAGAGATTTTGTGCTTTTATTGATGAATAATCCATATGCACTTTCATTCTTATTCATATTCTTGTGGTAGGAACAGATGTTTAAGTTAACAAACACATATCTTATGCTTTATTTTGAATTTAGAAGATGCAACTGAGCTTGGTAGCCATATTAATTTGTTCAAATTATGGTAGGCATGATCATATATCTCAATTTTTCAGTCAGAACATACATTCCTCATACTTTAAAAAAAATGTGTCATTTTTGCTCCAAATTGCCTTACAACCTAGTACCTCATTTTTGTTTACCATTTGTCTGTTTATAACTACATGTGTTTATTTTATACATAGCACATTTATATATGCATGTGTATAGATCTCCTAGAAAAAACTGTCACTCATTTATGACAATTTATGGTATAATCTTGTCACAGTTTACTTACTTTTTAAAGCCATGTGCTTTCTGAGGGAAAAGATAATATATAAATATCAAATGACAATTATGAGTTAAGCTTATGTTTTCATGGGAATTTGAATGACAAATATCTTTTAAAAAGTTGGCTTTGAAAATTTCATGTGGATGGCATTTTGCTTCTGTGATGTGAAGGGACACTTAAATATAAAATTGGCACAAAATACATATTTTAAAATCTGAGCAGTTTTATGTAAAATAAGTGCATAGCCTCTGGTATCCCAGCTAAGTCCCTTTCAGCAATGATTTCTTAGGCTCTCAGAGTTCATAAGCTAAATGAAAGGAAGGAGGAAAGGAGAGAAAAGCTATCCTAGTAAGAAACGGTTTATTGTTAGTAGCCAGGAGGTCATTGAGTTTGGGTCATGACCTGTGAGTTCTTTTCTGATAGCTTCCAAGATTGGTTATTTATTAAATTTATGCCATTTCTTTCTTCTAAAGAGAAACTGAATGGGTGGAGGAGGTGCTGGGGAGAGGAAGGCATCTACTTTGGAGAGCAGATTTCACAGTTCTCCTACCTTACATTCTTGAAATGGTTTTGTAATAGTGAGCAGGAGAGAATTATTAACAGAAACGGATACTTATTCTTTGGTGCTTTTCCTGTGCTGAATTTCCCTATAATCCAGGAGGAACTTGGTCTAAGAGATCAGAGAACAGGAACAGAAGGAAACCTAACCTGGAATTAGTGGTTAAGAAGAAACCTCTCTCTCTCTCTCTCTCTCTCTCTCTCTCTCTCTCTCTCATATTTGCCATAGGTATATGGTAGTAGTAGAGATCCTACCACATTCCAGATATATTTATTGATCAACATCCAGGTACTAGATGATAGCAATTATATCCCCAGGTCATATAGTAGCAGACCCTAAGCTGCCTCCCTAATAGCTCCTCTTCTACTTTTCTTTCCTGGCAAAGTCTTAATCTTTTTCCAGTCCCCACCCCTTTTCCACATGACCTGTGTACATTCTAACTATATGCTAATTAGGAAGTTTCTATTCCCTGGCCAAGATTTGTTCAGGAGTGAGTATATGACCTATATGGCCATGAGATATGCATGGATGTCTTCCAAGTATTGGGGTGTTTGAAAAGACCCCCATAAAGAACACCTCTCTCCCCCCAGTTCTGAACAAGTTGAGAAGTAAACAAAGAGTAAATACAGAAGTAAAATATCACTTTTTATTTTTTAATCAGTGAAGCTAAGGTGGAAGATATAGCTTTAATTTTCTTAACCAAATGGGCTTACTGATTTTGGAGCCCCAGACTTGGGCACACTCACACATTCACAGGCAGAGCTTTACTAAGGAAACTTTTTCATATAGCAGGGCTGCTCGAGGAAGAATTACGGTTTGGAGAAATAGAGGAAAACTTATACTCTTGGTTGATAGGTTTGCTTCCTAGAAGAGGAAGGAAGACAAAACTGTGTTAAGCATTCCCAATTGCTCTTTTAAGTTTACCAGTTACATAAAATCAAGCCACCTTCCCAGGGATAAGGAAGGTCTGGTTGATGTGTTGATATCTCTTCACTATAAGGAACTGCAAGAGAAAGAAGAATTCTCCGTTAATGGGAAATAATAAAACTTATTCTTTGAGCATTGGCATGTGGATATGTGATCCCTGGAGCTATTGCAACCATTTTGCAACTATTTGAATACCTAACTAACACAGAGAGGTTGATGGAGGAGAAAGATGAAAAGAGTTCGGTTCCTCAAGCAGTTTGGTTGTTGTTCTGCTTACTTAACGACCAGCACAGGTACAGACCTTTCTGGGGAATTGATATATGACCTAAACAATACCCTCACTGTTTAAATCAATATAAATAGGATTTTATGTTACTGTAGCCAAAAAAATTCTGACCAATGCCCTACAATCAGGTAATGAACTCAATTCAAAGCACTTTGGGATAAATGTCAGTATAGGAGTATAATAGCAGGTTAAGGGCGCAAGCTCCAGATTCAGACTTCCAGAACTTGAACCTGAGTTCTTCATTAGTGTTTGACCTTGGGTAAGGCTAATTACATCATCTTTAAAATGGAGATAATAGTCATGCCTATATTACAGAGTGGTTACAAAGATAAATGAATTAATACATTAAAGTACCTGGGATATAGTAAGTAGTGAGTACGTGCTAGCATTTGAGAATACTGTTATTCACAAAGGAAACCACTTTTGAGATTGGCCTTGAAATTAGTTTAGAATTGGAAGATGTGAGGGAAAGACTCTTAAGGTAGAGGATCTGTATGACTAAAAATGTACATGGCAAAGATAGTCCAGTTTGATTGAAATGTGAGAAGTGATGTGATGAAACACTAAGAAGAGATTTTTAAAGTCCAGATCACATAGGCCCTGCAATAAGGCATTTGAATTATTCTGTAGGCAGTGGGGATCCTTTGAAATGGAGATCATATGCTCTTGAATTCTAACTCAGTTACTAGAGAGTTGTTGGAAGTGAGATATCATGGCACCCGCCTCCCTCCCTCTTCTCATTTCACCAGGGTCTAGATGTAGTTGCTCTGTTAAGCTTTGGAGAAAGCGTGGGTGGCTCCATGTAACTGATCGTCACTGCTGGAAAAAAAATATCAGTTTGCAGACATGTTCCTACAGTGGTTCATCTGGCATTATGTCAACTGAAGCTCCCTATTCATAGGCACTAATCCACTCCTTTAATACTGATGTTCATAATGATGCCCCTTGAGGTGGTGGTATAATTCTTTTCTTTCCTATTTAACCTAGTTGGCATTTCTTATTTCTCCTTCACAATTTGCAAAGGTTAAATTATGTTCTGGATAGTATTAGGATAAAATACATTTTATTGTGTTAAAAATATTTTTTTTCATGAAAACCTAATTATTTGACATATACTACCCTAGATTTTGAAGAGTATGGTTTTTCTCCCATGCTGGACAATACAACTTGGTATTGTTTTTTTTCTCTAGAATTTTATCAAGAGTTATCAATTCCTACATTGAAAATGTTTTCTAACTTTTAAAAATGGTTTTTAAAAATTTAGTTTCAATTACAGTTGACATACAATATTATATTGTTCCAGGTGTACAATATAGTAATTAGACATTTGTATAACTTGTGATTACCTGGCTAAATCTAGTACCCAGGTGATGCCATATGTAGTTATTACAATATTATTGGCTATATTCCCTGTGCTATTCTTCACATTCCCATGACTATTAAAAACGTATAATTGTTACCGGAGAATCAAATTCCTCTCTCGCTCATGGGAGTGGGGCGAAGGTTCTTGCGATATCTTTAGAAAATGAATTTTCTAAGGTTTACACGGAAGAATGAGATGTGAAAAAAGGCTTTATTTGTGTGAAGTTACATTCCTCAGGTTCTAAAGTCCCAGTCCTGAAAGAGGTACAGCTGGGGTTCCAGTGCAGCCCAAAGCAAGGCCAGTGGACAGAGCTTCAGAGCTTCTGTTCATGTCGCAGCTGGGTGTAGTTCAGCATTCAAGCTAATTCATAGTAAAGCCCATTAGTCCATTTTCGAGTCCCACATGGCCGTGAGCCACACGGGCGCAAAGGAGTGCACCCTGCCACAGGAGAAGGTGTGTGTGTGTGTGTGTGTGTGTGTGTGTGTGGGAGAGAGAGAGAGAGAGAGAGAGAGAGAGAGAGAGAGAGAGACAGAGACAGAGAGAGCGCCAGGAGCTCCCGCTTCTTTGTTAAGAAGTTTAAATACTTAGGTTTTGTGCACTTGCAGTGGCCACATCTCCTCTGGCCACTGACTCACTCCCAGGTGTGATTGATGGGGAAGTGCCTTCCCACCTCACTCAGACTGTGTCTAACCTGCCTTTGTCCAGTCTCTTCCCCCATCAACAGGGAACAAACTTGGAGAGTGTTAAATGCAAGTTCCAGCTAAGAAAGAATTCAGATTCTAGACTCAAATACAAGCAAAAGTTTATTTAGAAAGTCACAGAGGTAGAAGAAGTGAATCAGCTGAGCTCTGTGGGGTTGAGAAGTTACAGATGCAAAAAAAGGGCCCTTGGAGCTTAGGAGAAAGAAAGAAAAGAGACATACCTAAAGGTGTGTGTGAGAGAGAGAGAGAAAGAGAGAGAGAGAGCCAAGAGCTCCCGCTTCTTTGTTAAGAAGTTTAAATACTTCGATTTTGTGCACTTGCAGTGGCCACATCTATTCTGGCCACTGACTCACTCCCAGGTGTGATTGATGGGAAAGTGCCTTCCCACCTCACTCAGACTGTGTCTAACCTGCCTTTGTCCAGTCTCTTCCCCCATCAACAGGGAACAAACTTGGAGAGTGTTAAATGCAGCTTTTTGACCAAGCTGTATAAATGGCATGCTTATATTATCTGATCTTCTCTTTCCTCCTTTCCTGTTAAATAATAACCAGGTTATTACCACGGCAGCCTAATAAGTTGATTTTAAAAAAGATTTTTTATGATTTTTAGAGAGAGAGGAAAAGAGAGGGAGAGAAACATCCATGTGAGAGTGAAACATTGATCGGCTGCCTCCTGCATGCCCATCCCTGCCAGGGGATCCAGCCTGCAACCCAGGCATGTGCCCTGACTGGGAATCGAACCTGCAACCTTTTGGTACATGGGATAACGCCCAACCAAATGAGCCCTAATAAGTTTATTTTATTTTATTTCACTTTCATCAAAATCACTAATTATTGCAGATTGATAAACATTAAAAAACTGAACACTTTTAAATGTATTTTTAAGTTAAATTTATTTTTGTATGGATGGGAGATTATAAGCAAAAAGTTGTGTTTTTTAAAAGAAAGATCAAGTGTGGTAGGATACTTTAAGGAATACTAGGACCTCTTGAAAAACATGAACTGCTGAAAAGATTCTTAATAGCTTGAGGATTTAGGGGAGGAGAGGAAGATTTTATGGGCATAAGATAACTCAAGTGCATATGAAAAGAAGAGAAACTCATTTAAACAGCTGCTTTGGTTACTACTTTAGCAGAGAAAATTAAGCTGTTGAAAAAACCTGTTTATATTTCTTACTGTTTCACTGCTGACTTGGAAGAAAAAACTTCAATAATAACAGTCAGGAGATAAATATAAAACATAATAAAAGAAATTTTGTGAGCATCAAGATGTGTATTCCTTTGAGATGCTTTTATGCAAATTAAGGTCAATGATACTTGCTCAGTAAGGGAGAGTGTATCTTTAAAATTAAGAATTCAGTTTTTTATGTACTATAAATAAATTATTGAATTAAGAAGAAAACAATTAAAAAGGGTAAACAATAGCGTTTTAAAAACCAAACCACAAAACTCATCCCAATTTTTGAGAATGATAGCTTTCTTTTTTGTTTTCGTTTTCCTAAATGAAAATGACAATATTGTTTTATTTATTATATTAAAAAGAATTCAAGTTTGTTCTAAAAGAACCAAATTTAAAATATAAAAAGGGAAATCTCCATTAATTCCAGTAATTCCAAAAACAAAAATAATTACTGCTAAACATTAGATGAATTTATTGCAGAACTTTTTCTATAAATGTGTGTGTGTGTATGTGTGTGTGTGTGTGTATGCTTAACAAAAACAGGCATCACAAATGCATAATGGCTTGGCCACTTGTATTTTTTATTTAATACTGCATAATGAATATCTTTCTATGTCAATACATATTGATTTATATCATAAATTGATCATGGATAAACTGTAAGTTACTTTAACCAACCCTATTGATTAGTATTCATATCCCAATATTTTGATATTATAAACAACACTGTGATGAACATTCTTGCATACTTTTTAGTTATTTCCTGAGGGTAAATTTCAATTATTTTATGCAGGTAAATTCCTTAAATATATACTTGTTGAGTCACATTATATATACGTTTTAAAAGTATATTTGTGTACATGTTTAATGCATATTACCAAATTGCCCTTCAGGGAAGTCATACAAATTTTCACTGCTATTGGCTGGTATTAATAGAGAATTCTGATGTAAGGGTAAAACCAACAGTTGATTTTTGAACGATTGATTTTTAAAGGTTGATGGAATAGATGAGAGCATTGACAAATATGATAAAATTCTAAAATTTTATAATTGCAAAATGAAAAAAACTAAAGTATACAATTTCAAATAATTCATGTTATAAAAATTTACTTAGTATTCATAAAGAATTCATGCAAATATTTAAGAATACCATGAACCTTTTGGAATTAAACTGACTAAAAATAGGAGTAGAGAGTTCACATAAGAGAAACTACTAGTAGCAAAATATATTAAGCACTATACACTAAAAGGTTGCAGGTTTCATTTCTGGTCAGGGTACATACCTAGGTTGCAGGTTCAATTCCCAGTCGGGGTTCTTATGGGAGGCAACCAATTGATGTTTCTCTCTTACTTTGATGTTTCTCTTGCTCTCTTTCTCTCTTCTCTTTCTCTCAAATCAATAAACATATCCTAGGGTGATATATATATATAGTTTCAATCACGGGGTTTGAAGTAGGTGCTCTGCCTTTTACTTAACATGACCTCAAATTGCATCTATACAGCTAGATGCTCTTCACATCTATTATTTTAATGGCTATATATATAAATTGTTAATAGCCAAAAACTAAACCAATCATGGGATATCACCTTGCACCTATTAGAAAAAAAAATTTAAATGATCAGATTCAGTTTTGATGAAACTTGTGGGAATTTGCCCATAGGAATTAATTTAGAAGAAATAAAAATTATACCTAAATCATGGGATATCACCTTGCACCTATTAGAAAAAAAATTTAAATGATCAGACTCAGTTTTGATGAACCTTCTGGGAATTTGCCCATAGGAATTAATTTAGAAGAAAGAAAAATTATACCTGAAGAAGTGTTCTTTCCAGCATTATTTATAATATAAACTTAAGAAGTTCTCTTGATGTCTATATTAGAGGAGTGGTTCAATAAATCATCATGGACTATGTTGACACAGGACATCATATAGCCATTAAAATAATAGATCTGAAGAGCATTTAGCTGTATAGATGCAATTTGAGGTCTTGTTAAGTAAAAGGCAGAGCACCTACTTCAAACCCCGTGATTGAAACTATTTTAAAAAATGTGCCTTTCTGTGATTGGAGTCTGGTAAGGGGGGAAAAACCCATTTTATGTCAAAAGGAAGGAGAAAGCTTGTAAATAGAGGATATGGAACCAGAGGAGAGAGAGAAGAGAAGCTATGAGAATAAAAAGACAATGGATGGAGAAATCGAGAGAAGACAAGATGGATAGAGGTGGATCAAACCATAAATGTCAGGGATAACCTACACAAGGTTCTTTTTCAAAAACAGAAGCTAAGCCCCAGAAGGTATATGAAAATTAAATCATTTAGGGCTTTTAGTATGAGTGATAGAAACTCAACTCAAACTGGAATAAGCAAAGCCTGTAATTTATTGCTCCCATAACCTGAAGTCCAAAGGCTTAGCTCCAGATGCAGCTGCATCCATGTGTTCACATGACATCTGTCTTGGCTGTGCTTTACTCTGGGTTGACATCCTTCTTAGGCAGCCTCTTTGTGGTGGCGATGTTGGCCTACATAGTTCAAATAGCTCATATTCACAGAGAACTCTCTTTTGGTGATACCTCCAGTCAAAGTTCTAGGCTTGAGCCAAGCATCACACCCCCAGGTGTAATCACACCCTTACTGGGAAGAAGAAACCTTATGATTTATCAGACCATCAAGTAGAGGAGGGCAGTTCTAACAATAAAAGCACACTGGCTAAAGAGACAGAGCAGATGTTCTCTACAAAAATGAATAGACACTTGGAGGCAGAGTGGCTCATTCAATAAGTCTTAAGTGAGAGCTACCATCTGCTTGATTGGCTTAATCAACGAGGCTGGAGAAAGCATCACTGGGACCAGGACCCCTATCTCTTGCTTACCCCATTGTCGTCAGCCCTAGACTAACATCCATATTTCCTTTCTATGATTGGAGTGTGATTGTTTTTATCTAAAGTGGAGAAAATTTCTTGGGCCTCTTTTACTCTATAATAAACTTTTACTTGTTTGAACAGAATACTCAGCAAAAACTTGGACATATTTGATGAATTAGGGCCAAGTTGATGTCCTTTTTTGGTAATTTAGAGGGGGCAGTGGTGAAGTAAGTGGGTGGTAGGTTAGCTATTAGTGCATTTTGAAATGAAATGTTTTATTGCTTGCTTGGAACACTTTTTGGGTACTTAGTTCTTTGTTTCATTTATTTCCCTGTGATAAATGACTTGTAGAAAGAAAAAACTGTCTGAAATGGAGACTGAAAATTTATTGACTAGAAGGATGGAGTCCAAAGTGTATGGGGCCAAACATTTTTCCAGTCCTCTGAAATGAGTCAATGATTTGATGTACAACTTCCATGGCAAAATCATTGTCCTGCCATGAGGAATGAGAGTAGAGTAGGTTAAACCATGGTACTATATGTGTTTGGGAACTTTAGACTATTATTTGAAAGTGTTATCATTTCTAGCCTTTTGGAAGTTACAATGTCCTCCTCCCCCCTCCCTCCCTTCCCCTTTAACTCCTAAGCGTGGAAGAATGATAGCTTTGTGATATTGGAAGTCAAGAAGTTTGATCATTTCCCTTGACTTAATTTAATACCTTATATTGGCTGTAAATTAAGCTTTCCTTTTTTAGTGTAAGGAAGCTTTCTTTGGTATATTTAGCTTACTTGCTTGTATTCACTGAGACCCTCAAAAAGTACTTTTAGGGAAAGAATATCAAGACTTGGACTATTTGTCTTTAATCAAAAATAGAAGGTTAGTGACTCAATGTTTACATGTGAGGTAACTTGCATTTCACTCTGGTGCTAATATTTCTCAACATGGGTTTTGTATAGTTGAGGAGAGTTCTTATGGCTCAAGGGTTATAGATACAGCTGATACAAAGCAAAGAGAAACTGGATGAGTTTGGGTAGTTTAGGCAGAGAGCATAGGTAAGGATTGAGCAGGAAAGAATAGAGTCTTGACAATATCCTGGGTAGAATGCCCCATGTAATTTTTTGTTGGTGTGAGTCAGAAATATTTATGAGTATTTATGCAGTGAATATTATAAAAACTTTGGTGATATGCTGGAGAGAAAGAACAAGGAGACAGAAATGTGAGTTGAAAGGATCTTTTTGAAAAGAACTTTGGGTGACACTACCATAGCATGGTTTTTGAATAGCTAGAACTGTTCTTAGAAAACATGGCTTACTACATTGTTTATATCTTATTCTTTTATCTCACTGTAAAGATTTGTGTATGTATGTCAGAAGTAGCTTGAGTGTTAATATCGAGATTGTTCTATGTCTCTGTCTTTTGGCATGTTCTCTAAATTTTGTATTATTTCTCCTCATCCTACTCCCCTCTCCTCTTCTCCCCTCCCTCTTTCTCTTCCTTTTCCCTTCCCTTCCCTCTCTCTCTCCTTCTCCATCTTCTTTTTTTGTATATTCCCCAGCTTTTTCTCTCTACATCCCTCTACTAACATCTCAATTTTTACCTCAAACTGATGATGTAATAAAACATGGAAGTAAATCAGGAGCCAGAACTACTAAGAGTTATTTTCAAAATTTATAATCATCTCCTTATTGTATATGATGATGATGATGATGATGATGATGATGATGATGGTGTTGATGTGTGTGTGTGTGTGTGTGTGTGTGTGTGGCTATGAAAACTATTCTGCCATTAGTTCTGTCTTGAAACCTGCTGTCTTCTGGATCCCTGAGTGGGCCCAAGTATTAATACATGTGATATTATATACAACTGACACCACACAGATGGAATGACATCTCTCCGTTGGTAATTCAGCTTTTGGCAAACTCAGCTAAGAAACAGGAACTAACAACAAAGGTCTGTGAAGAGTCAGACTAGATACGACGATGTATATGTCTAGAAAGGCTGATTGATTTATTCCCCTGGGACTGTTGAGAGCGGTCCAGCAGCTGTGGGTTGGAGGAGGAAGCATAATTGCAGTGTTCAGCAGTGTTGCTTAGAGAAGTGGCTGATGCACTCAGGCGTTGAGGAGAAAGAGTGGAATGCATAAGTGAGTGCACTGGGCAAATATTTTGAGTCTTGTTTCTTTGTCATTATATGCACTTAAAATAGTTTTTTTTTCCTATCATTGTTAGGATGTCAATAAAAAATCAAATCTTCACTCAGTGGAATAGGTTTTATCTTAATAACACACATTCAGTTGTCCAGAGTTTGTACACACGAACTGCTGGTGATAGATGTGCTTTGGGAAATGTATTCTATGCGCACTTCTGTTCTTGCTATGAATACATAGTTTAAACTCCACAAACTCATTGTACAAGCACATACATGTAAGCATTCCATGAGATGCATTTTGGGATGCATTCATTTTGGGCTCACAAACACTTTCCTGCCTGAAATTCTTTTGCAGTTATGGAATATTTATTTTCAGTTCACTTTCTAATCTCCCACTTGTGTGGCAGGGCTGTTTTTCCTTTTCTTTTAAATTCTTCATAGTTACATTGCCTTTCAAATCTGCCATAGAATGTCTTGCTGGATCAGATCGGAAACTGGGAAATGTCGGTGGGTAAAGTTGGGGTATGCCTCCCTAAGACCTGTCCCCCTTCCCGGGAAAACAAAACCTCCCCAAGTAACATTGAACATGTTGGGATATTAAACTGGTGTTTAGCTGCAGTCCCTGGTTTCGGGTCTGGGACCCTCCTGGGAAAGAGCTTAAACAGATGGAATTCAGACACCGGATGCTATATCTTAAAGGCTCTGACGATGGGATCAAGATGGTGGCAGAGCCGGTGGAAGTTTAACTCACCTCCTTCGAGGACCAAACTGGAATTGCAACTAAAATACAGAGCAATCGACCCTCAAGAGAAGATGGCGGCATAGGTAAACACCGGAGACTGCTGCCGCAAACAACCACTTCAAAAATACAACTAAAAGACGGAACGGACATCACCCAGAACCACAGGAAGGCTGGCTGAGGAGAGACTCTTCAACTAGAAGGAAAAATAACAGCACACCGAGGCTCAGAGGAGGCGCAGTGTGGAAAAAACTCAGGTGCGGAGGTGCGCGCGCAAAGCGGGCTGGTGGCTGAGAGCGCGGTTGTCGTTTTCGGTCAGGGGGGAGTCTCAGACTCTGAGCTCCAGATACGGGCGAATCGCTGGGGACTCGGACCCAAACGGGAGAAGCGGGAGTGTCTGGCATCAGTTGGAAGGCAGCTTTCCCTCCGAGGTTTGCAGCGGTTCCGGGGGTTCTGAGAAGCAGAGCCTCTGGGAACAGGACTGAGGGCACCATAACGGCTCCCTCCGCCCGCCCTGTTGAGCCCGCCCCGCCCAAGCCCTGCGCAGAGCCATTTGCCGGATCGCCTCAGGCAAAGGCTAGATTAGCACCTCCCCAGAGGACAGAAGTTTTCCGCGGCAGACACAGCTGATTCACACAGCCAGTCGGCCTGGTGGTCAAATCCCTCTAGTATTAACTACAACAATCAAGGCTCAACTAGAACAAGACTGCGCACAAAGACCACTAGGGGGTGCACCAAGAAAGCATAAAAAATGCGGAGACAAAAAAACATGACAGAAATGGAGGATATAGAGCTAAAAATCGCAATTTTGAGGGCTTGCAAAAATGTGCTAGAAGCTGTCAATAAACTTGAGGAGAGAGTCACGAAAACTAATGAGACCCTCGATGCTATGATAAAGAACCAACTAGAAATTAAGCATACACGGACTGAAATAAAGAATATTATACAGACACCCAATAGCAGACCAGAGGAGCGCAAGAATCAAGTCAAAGATTTGAAATGCGAAGAAGCAAAAAACACCCAACCGGAAAAGCAAAATGAAAAAAGAATCCGAAAATACGAAGATAGTGTAAGGAGCCTCTGGGACAGCTTCAAGCGTACCAACATCAGAATAATAGGGGTGCCAGAAGATGAGAGACAGCAAGATATTGAAAACCTATTTGAAGAAATAATGGCAGAAAACTTCCCCCACCTGGTGAAAGAAATGGACTTACAGGTCCAAGAAGCGCAGAGAACCCCAAACAAAAGGAATCCAAAGAGGACCACACCAAGACACATCATAATTAAAATGCCAAGAGCAAAAGACAAAGAGAGAATCTTAAAAGCAGCAAGAGAAAGAGACTCAATTACCTACAAGGGAATACCCATACGACTGTCAGCTGATTTCTCAACAGAAACTTGGCAGGCCAGAAGGGAATGGCAAAAAATATTCAAAGTGCTGAATACCAAGAACCTACAACCAAGAATACTTTATCCAGCAAAGCTATCATTCAGAATTGAAGGTCAGATAAAGAGCTTCACAGATAAGGAAAAGCTAAAGGAGTTCATCACCACTAAACCAGTATTATACGAAATGCTGAAAGGTATCCTTTAAGAAGAGGAAGAAGAAAAAGGTAAAGATACAAATTGTGAACAACAAACATGCATCTATCAACAAGTGAATCTAAGAACCAAGTGAATAAATAATCTGATGTACAGAATGAACTGGTGATTATAATGAATCAGGGACATAGAAAGGGAATGGACTGACTATTCTTGGGGGGGAAAGGGGAATGGGAGATGCGGGAAGAAACTGGACAAAAATCGTGCACCTATGGATGAGGACAGTGGGTGGGGAGTGAGGGCGGAGGGTGGGGCGGGAACTGGGAGGAGGGGAAAGTTGGGGTATGCCTCCCTAAGACCTGTCCCCCTTCCCGGGAAAACAAAACCTCCCCAAGTAACATTGAACATGTTGGGATATTAAACTGGTGTTTAGCTGCAGTCCCTGGTTTCGGGTCTGGGACCCTCCTGGGAAAGAGCTTAAACAGATGGAATTCAGACACCGGATGCTATATCTTAAAGGCTCTGACGATGGGATCAAGATGGTGGCAGAGCCGGTGGAAGTTTAACTCACCTCCTTCGAGGACCAAACTGGAATTGCAACTAAAATACAGAGCAATCAACCTGAATACTCAACCCAAGACTAACTGAACAGAAGTCTCATAACCAGGGATTTACAGAAGAAGCCACATGGACACTGAATGCGGAGGAGAAAGAAGGCTCTTGCGCAAAGTTGGGGAAGATGGAAGAGGCAAAAATGGAAGGCGCTGGGATGTCTGAATCATGTAGAAGCCCACCATTAAATATTAGTTGAATGAAAAATAAACATTTATTGCATTATTAAAAAAATAGACTCTGAGGATGAGATAGTGTGAGGCCAAGGATAAGAAAGCTAGGCCGTAAAGAGGGACAACTGGTTCCCTGAGAGGAGAATCCCCACAAATGAGCGTGGCGTTTGGTATGGTGGAACCTTCTAAGAGATCTTTCGCAACAATGGAAATGTTCTGTAACTGTGCTGGTGGCCATCGAGCATTTGACATGTGGCTACTGTGAAAGAGGAGGAAGTAGATTATAAATCATTTTTAATTACATTTAAATAGCCACATGTGGCTACTAGCTACCATAATGGACAGCATGGGTATAGTGATGACCAAAGAAAGCAATGATTCCAGGTATAGTTTGGGGCAACACATAAACTCATGCCACCCAGCCTCTCAGAGCAATTTTGTACCTGGAAAGAAGATGGCTGTGGGGTTGGGCAGGAGGGTAAAATGGAAAGAATCCTATTACTTGGGATTCAAACTCCTAGATACCTGGGAGACAAATTGATAAGAACCTTCACTAGCTTTCCCAACCCCACTGGTTTGGACTCCTACTCACCTGCTCATGTCAACTAGAGATAGATGGGCGCCCAGAGTCAGGAGGTAGAGGACAGGGAGCGCCATACCTTAGCAGCTGACTGAAGGCCTTGTGGGTCAATGATAGATGAACAGAAACTCTGGTTACCTAAGAAGCCTTCATTTCTCTTTCCCCTTGGTTCCTTCCTCAAATAGCCCTGATTATTTTCAGGCATTTTTCTTTCTCATGGCGATATCCTTTAGAAGAGGGAGGCCTCTTCTTCAGGCTTAATGATGTGTTTTCTATGGTCTGAATTGTGCTCCTCTTTTGCTATTTTTCATTTTTACTCATATCTCCTCAAAATAGTTTTGAAAACCATGTACCTCTTTCCACATTTGCAATTTTATATCTGAACTTTTTATCATAAGATGCATGAGTTGCAATGTATGTAATTATTTGCATATGGAAAACATTGACATTTTAGATCTTACAGCTCTATCCTAAAACGTTAGTGTATCCGACAGAATCTGAACACTGTAGCAATTTGATTCCCACTGTCTCCCATAAAAAATACACAAACTCATCTTTACAGGAAATGTGCATTGTTTTTTTCTCCTTAAACTTTCATTTCTGATCCAAATTTCCCACAGAGTTTATCCTCATGTAATTTATTTTTATGCTTGAAAGTCTTTTATTGATCACCTTATTATACTTCTCTGCAACAAAATGTGTATATAAATTTTATTTTAAAACACTTGTAATTTTTTTTTTTGGTGTGAACATAAGGCCCTTAAGTGTAAGTAGTTTCTTTTGGATTGAGTTATCATGGTTGAGCAAAACAACACAAATACATTGCAAATTTTGATAAATACTTGTTAAACATTAGAAAGTACAGTTTCATTGAAAATACATCCCTTAATGAGATGGATGGGACTTTTCTTCCTTCAATTAGTTTATGCAGGATTTATATTATTTATTGCTGGATGATACAGGGTTCAGCATCAATTCTATTTGTATTTTTCACTTGTCTAGATGTAAACTCTGTGAAATCTTGTTCCTATAATAAACAAATGGAAAAGTCAGGAATTTTTTTTTTATCATCTCTGAATTCATTCTGAGTTATAAGCCAAAAAAGTGAATTGTGATTTATCATTAAAAATTATGAAGGATTAGTTGTGAGTTATCACAGTAATTTACTTTCTTAACTTACACATTGATGTTTCAAAATGGCCCGTGCTTGATGACCCTGATATTTTAATATACCAGAGCAACACACTACATAACAAATGCAGGATAGGTGAGAGGTACACCTTTCTTTTATAGTGTGGAAAGGAAGATAGTGAAAGGCTTAGCTTATTCTTAGGAAAGGAAACAAATAGATTTGGGGATCTGGAAAGTACTAAGTGATCTATTCTCATTGTACCCTTGAGGAGACTTCATGACTACAGTGCTCTAATACCCTTAGTTTGAAGGCCCAGGATCTACGCGTTTCCATGGTTCCCTTTCCTTGGCCTGTGATTGGTCAAGCCATGGCATAGGATGCAATTCTGGACACGGAGAGGCGAGGGGAAATACCTTGCAGGATTCTGGGAAATGTTTCCTTGTTTACAAAAAGAGATCCAGGGAATAATCCATCTCTTTTTCCTTTGGGTGTGGTTGTGTCTGGTTGTGTGGAACAGCTGCAGAAATATTTTGATCACCTAGGGGACCTAGCTTAAGGACCATCAAGCATATCAGAACAGGAAGAAATAGCAGAATTAGGGTCCTTAATGTTACTCTTGAACCAGTCAATTGACCAAGCCTAGATATACACCCTACCTTTGAACTTCTTAGTTAAGAATTTTTTTCTTATTGTTTAAACCATATATTTTTGGCCACCATTGTATTATTATTATTATTATTATTATTATTATTATTATTATTAACAGCTTTATCATGGTAGAATTCACATACCATACAATCAACTCATTTAAACTATACAATTCAATGGTTTTTAGTATATCTCAGAATTGTGCAACTATCACCACAATCAATTTTGGAACATTTTCTTCATCCCAAAGAAGAAATCCATACCTTTTAGTAATCACCTTTTCCCCCCACCCCCTATACCCCAGCCTCAGCCAACCACTGCTCTGCTTTCTGTCTGTATAGATTTGCCTATTCTGGATATTTCATATAAATGAAATAATTCACTCTGTGGATTTCTTTTTTTTTTTTTAATGACTGGCTTCTTTCACTTAGTATAATCTTTTCAAAGTTCATGCTGTAGCAAGTATCAGTATTTCATTCTTTTATATTGTCAAATAATATGTCATTATGTATACCACATTTAATTTATCCATTCATCAGTTGATGCAATTAGCACTGTTTCCACTTTTTTTGGGCTATTGTGAATACTGTTGCTACAAACACTTGTGTACAAGCTTGTGTGTGAACATGTGTTTTTAATTCTCTTGGGCATACACTTAGGAGTAGAATTTCTAGTCATATTGTCACTTGATGTTTAATCATTTGAGGAGAGTGCTTGCCATAGTGGCTACACCATTTGTAGTCCCACCTGCAATGTATGAAGGCTCAAATTTCTCCACATCCTCGGAACACTTGCTATTTTCTGAGTTTTTGTAGCCATCTTACAGAGTATAAATTGGATTTTCATTGTGGTTTTGATTTGCATTTCCCTGACAGCTAATAATATGGGACATCATTTTATGTGCTTAACTGGCCATTTATATATCTTTTTGGATATTACATTATTACAAAAAAAATTTTAACTTCAGAAAATTTCAAACATATGCAAAAGGAAGAGGGACTAGTATTATAAGCCCCCATATACCCATTGGCTGTCATTAATAATTTTCTGTTTATGATCACACTTGTCTTATTTACTTTCCCTTTTGTTCACTCACTGTGGATCTCAGAAATTATGTTAGTTTAAATCACTAATGATACATATATTTAAAGTATATATGACAATGGCTTAAAGAGCATAACACAGCTTTAGAATTTGACCATATTGCTTTTGGCTATCAAATTTTCCCATGGATTATATTTCCATCTGGATTGTTTAAATCATTATAAATATAGTCTACACATTTCATTTAATCTTTAAGTTTCTCCATTTTTTGCTCTGCAATTTATTTGTTGAAGACACTTGTTCATTTGTTACAGGGAGTTTCCCACATGACAGATTTTTGTGGTGTCGTTTAACATGTTTTTTCCCCCCCCTCAATATTTCCTGTACATTGGAAGTTAGACCACTGTCTCATTCAGGTTCCATTTGTTTGGCAAGAATTCAACACAGACTACAGAACTACTTCGATCAGGAGGTACATGGTTATTTCTTCTTTGTGATGTTAAGAGTGGGAAGCAGGGTCAGATGTTATCAGTCTGACTGTATGTTGTCAAGTTACCCATCAGCTTTTCACCTAGTAGTGTTAGCAGTCATCAATCAGCATAACTTGGATTCCTAATTTCATTAGGTTTTAGTAAAATGCTGACCTTCACTAATATTGTTCACTTTATGAGCTCTAATCCATCTAAAAAATAAAACTTTCCTGTATCATGTATTTGGTTAGTCTACGGCACAGTTCAGAGAGGAAAAGCAGGGTAAATTCTTGGTTGTTGTTTTTTTTTCCTTTTTATTTACTAGTTTTCAGAGTAATGATGTGGTTCTCTGGTATCCACCAAAGGGAGTCAATGAGGTTCTTTTTTATTTTGTTAAACGGTACTATTGTGGATTCATGGATGTTTAACATGTGTGAAGTGTATCAATTCATTGCAGTTACTATTTCTTCTGCTGCGCAGTTTGTCCCATCTTTGGGTAGCGAGAACCTCTTCATCTTTAGATATGACTCCAGTACACTGACAGTCCTTTCCTGCCCCAGTCCTAGAGCCAGCCAGTTTTTCAATGAGCTCTGGTTCCTTTTAATGGGAAATAATATTCTGGGACCAATATGTAGGTGCGTAAAGGTGCTTACTATTACTGGATTGATCATTGTTTTCTGGCCCTTTCAGAAGATAGAGTTAGGAAATACATATTTCCTTTTAAAGGGAAAAATAAAGCATGAATTTATACTTATTCCATTTCAGATTTAGGAATATTTTTGTCCTTACTGTCTTTCTTATTTTGAAAAGCTTTCAATTTCCCATTGGCGTTAATAAAATTGCACATATACACTGTATACAGTGCTGCTACATATTGAATTTATCACTGTAATTAATTACTGCAAAAAGTTTAAGCTTTTTGTGGTCTTTAGAATGTATTCTGCTAAGGATAATCCAATTTCTGTGTTTTAAAGTCACTTGAAATAATTCTCTGCATGATCATGTATGTGTTCAGACTTTTTGGATTTGGTAAGAAAGGGTATCTCAGCATAGTTTTAATTGCATTTCTGTTTTTATATATTGAAGGGTCATTTATGTTTCTTTTATGCACTTTCTGTTCACACCTCCTGCCTATCATTGTTGGTCTTTTAATTCTCTATTTTAGAAAAATTTCAACCACTTTTACTTTTGTGAGTTACACCTGAAGACATCCTGGCAAATAAGTCAAAACCAGCAACTTGCAGGCCTGAGGATCAGTCGCAGCAGCAAAAGTCAGAGAGCAGTAACCAGAGTGATGGTGGAGGCAGAGCTGCAGGCAGCAGGGTCTTGAATGTTTGGAAGCCCTTCCTCCCTGTGTCCCCTACCCCTGCCTTCTGGGGACGCTTAGACATGAGACGGGGAAAGGAGAGTCAGCTGGAAGGAGTCAGGTTGTAAGTGTTGATTCAGTGGGTTGGTAACAGTTTGTTAACAGAACTCCCACATTGGCGGAGCTGAAGGGGCCTTGCCTTTGTATGACACCTCGGGTTACATCCAATCCCCTATTTTGACTTTTAGTTGTTTTCCTTTTTGTGAATTCCAGATTTCTAATTTTTCTCTGACTCTGCAATACAAACTCCAGGTCATTTGACCTCTCACTTTGTCTGCTTAGAGAACACATAATACAAAATCAGCCCATTGTCTGGGCTCCTTATAAAGGAATAGAAATAAATAGGAGGAAATATAAACTCGATCTAGATCTTCAGGCTTCACATTTTCAAAGTGTACTTGAAATCAGCCCTGTTGACAATGTGTACCAAATGTCTGATCATGGCATGGCAAACTGGTGGTTCAGAACCAACTGACCCTGGAGCTGCGCTCCCACAGTCCAATGGTAGTGCCTGGAAATAGACTGGACATAAGAGCAGCATTATTCTCTAGCAAAACATAGTGCACTTACAACTGGCTAAAGGCATAAGCCTTTATTTCCAAGTTGGAAGACAGTGAGTTCACTTGGTTTAGAGACACTTTTAAATGTACTGAACAGTTGCTAATACTGGATAATATACTGATGTAGAAGGTTTTGAACACCTCTGGAATCTGAGAGCCAACTGATTGTTCAAAACTACAAGGGAGGTAAAATCATAGACTCAAAATTATACCAAATTGGAAGCTATTTGAAAAAAAATTCCACTTGTTTTCCGAATTTGACTTACAAACTACCCTGGTAGATAGTCGGATCTGGTTAAGTGCAAAATGGGGCTCTGAGGGCCAAAAGAGGCCTTTCTGGACGGTGTCACTTTCTTCATCTTTGAGTTTGGCTAGTGCTGTTCCCGTGGCCCTCAAACCATGAACTCATTTATGCTCAGGATCATTAAGGCTATAAATCCATGATATTCCTACAGTGCAGCTGTGTGCTGCAAAAAAAAAATAAAATGACTTTCCCATCGTCATTAAGAGCACACATGCCACGGGCCATTTTTTTCCTGTAAGTTGACAACTGAAGAAAGGCATTTTTCCTCCAGTCGATATAAAAGTTGTCATTGCATAGAATGGCCTGCCTGTCTTATCCTTCTGTGCATTAACTGCGCATAATTTTCAACCGTAGAACCTCAAAGAGGAGCATAATTCTGGAAATGGCAAGATTATAATTATGCGCAGTAGAAAGGATAAATTTGCAGTTTATAAATCACGGATATTAATATTCAGCAGAAGCCTAATTCACAGCAAAACTTGAAATAACGACATTGTTAAAAATAATTGAATTTCAGTTTTAGTGGAAATTTTAGCCATTAAAGATTATTTTTGTGAGGAGGGCTTCTGGGCATTTGGGGTTTAAATTTGCATTTTGGTGGGGCTTTTTCCATTGCTCTTCAAGACAGTGGCATACATTTAAATTCGCTTTGATTATATTTCTCATTCCTACTCCCTGTCCCTCTGCCTCTAATCTGTCACAAATGCTCGGTTATTTAACTTTGCATATATATGTGAATCACTCCTTTCCTGCTGTTACTACTGACACTATATTGATTTCTGCAGGGGCCTGCAACATGTCCCCCAGCCTCCAGTCGTGTGTCCCGCAAATCTGTATTATGTAGCATCAAGAGAAATCTAGTTAATATATGAATCTCACATTATCCCTTTGCTTGCAACTTCTTGATGCCACCTCAGTAGCTACAGAAAGGGAATGTGCTGTGCTCTGAAGGGCCCTGGTTGCTTTAGGTGGAGGGAATGGGCCAAAATATGTTTTACCGTTGAGTCATGCTGAACTTTTTCAGTGGGTCTTGATTGTTACTGATTTGCAAAGGGATGTTTATTTATATTTATTTATTTAATTTATTTAAAAGGATAAGCAGTTTTTTTCTTTTTAAAAAATATTTTTATTGATTTCAGAGAGAAAGGGAGAAGGAGAGAGAGTTAGAAACCATCAATGATGAGAGAAAATCATTGATTGGCCGCTTCCTGCATGTCCCCCCCCCCCCCCCCCCCCCCGCCATGGGGATTGAGCCCACAACCCGGAATCAAACCACCACCGCCTGATTCATACGTTGAAGCTCAACCACTGAGCCATGCCGGTCTGGCGGGGCATTTCTTTTTAAACAAATATATTTTTAAAAATCACACATGCTTCAATTTTGGGATCCTGAAGTTTGAATGGCTCAGAGGTGAGAACTTCCTTGGCTGACACTTCTGGAGCTTCAGGTTTTTCTCATTCCTTCAGTGTTTTGTTGGTGAGAAGAAGCATAGGGTGGTAGAAAAAAGGGGCTGTGGGTGGATCTGAGTTCACATTCTGCTCTGCTGCTCTCTTATGGAGTGATTTTACACGTTACTTATCCCGTGCACACCTCCGGTCCCTGCTCTGTAGGATGCGGTAGGCACTTCATGAATGGCAGTGGCCTTGAGGTTTACAGTGGACCTGGGGGAGGTGGGTTTCAAGGACCTCACAGTAGAAATGGGTTCTTCTTTGAAGTAAAGCTCGGCACTTTTGTTACCATGTGTACCATGTGATTTCACTCATGTGTGGAATTTAATGAACAAACTGAACTACCAAGCAAAATAGAGACAGACTCATAGATAGAGAGCAAGTGAACAGCTATGGTGGTGGTGGTGGGGGAAGCTGGAGGGATTGAGCAAAAAAATAAAAATAAAAATAAAAAAAAGAGAGAGAACACTCATGGATGTCATGGATGTGGACAACAGTGTGGTGATTGCGGGGTGGGGGGTGGAGGTGGAAGAGGACATAAAGGGATAAAAGGTGATGGAAAAATAAAATAAAATTAAAAATTAAACAACAATAGCAATAAAAAAGGTATCAGAAGACTTCAGAGTAACTCCTGCAGGTCTACACAAAGAGGGCAGATGCTCTTTCTTTCTTTTTTTTTAAATATATTTTATTGATTTTTTTAAATTTTTTTTTTTTACAGAGGGGAAGGGAGAGAGAGTTAGAAACATTGAGAGAGAAAAACATCGATCAGCTGCCTCTTGCACACTCCCTACTGCGGATGTGCCCGAAACCAAGGTACATGCCCTTGACCAGAATCGAACCTGGGACTCAGTCTGCAGGCCAACGCTCTATCCACTGAGCCAAACTGGTTAGGGCAGATGCTCTTTCTTTGATATACATACACCCCAGTGGTTTGCATGCACAGAGTAGAGGCTGCCAGTCACAGGGGGTAGTTTATTATGAGTGACAATTTGAGAAAAACTCGCTTGGCTCTAACCTTTGCTTTTTGTATAGCCAGGTGTCCAACAAAGATTGAGATGAGGTCGGTGTAATTTTCATTCAAAGCCACCTTTTTGACATGAACATTTGGAGCCCGAGCCTGTGTTCACGTTCCTGTCTTAAGTCAGGAACATCCAAAAGGAAGGGGCTGCTCTCAAACCAGAATAATTAGCTATGCATTGAGAGGCATCCAAGATATGATAAAATTATTCCCAAATGGAAAAATACCACAAGTACCAGCCTAAAACTCAAATGCCTGTGCAGGAGCCATGAAAAAATAAACATTGCAGTAATGGATGGGAGTTAACCAGGGTTTCTAGATGCTAAGATAGAAAGTGCTAAGTATAAATCGAAGTGCATCTTTATTTTTGCAGCTGTTATGACTAAGGCATGTTGCTTATATTGAAAAAGAAAAACAGTATTCATACCACGATGACAACTGATTATATTTAATATCTACTCCCATAAAAACCTTATGAGGATTTCAGAAGAGCAGAAAATTAAGTTACCAGGATTAAAATTATTTTTATCTGATCAGGAATAACAGGTATTTAAAATGTGAACGATCAGATCTGATATATCTGGCCAGATGCTCTCCAATTTTTTATTTTTACTCTTTTTTTATAAGGAACCATCTGCTGTAAGTAGAGGTGCCTATTAACTTTTCTAGTAAAAAAAAAAAAAAGAAATTAGCTTCTGAAGACACAGCCAGTGAATTGTGAAAGAACACAGTTATGAAGACAAAATTAAAAAATCCTCTGGCACCCCAAGGACCAATTAAAAAGTGTTCTATTTAGAGCAATTCTGTTTGCAAAGCATATATTTTCAGTTATTTCTGTTAAGGTTACTATTTGCAGCAATTTCAGAAGTTTTTTTTAAAATAGATACTGTATTATGTTGCATTTAATGAGAATGAACTCTGGATCACAGCTCATCTGTTTATGGAACGAACTCTGCTGTCCTCACCCCCTACCCCAAGTCTTGATGACCAGTCTGGAATATCACAACAGGTTACCTGGAAATCACTGTGTAGTTAGAAACATAACATCAGGGTGGAAGGAACAGGTACAATTATTTGTGGATAACCAAGTAGTTTTTTTTGCAACTGTGAAAGTGAAATTAGGAAAGTATGTCGTGTTCCAGTTTTATATTAGCTATATATTTCCCAAGAACTTGGATCACACAGCATCTCTCATATTAAGGAAAATATAAAAAGTGAGATCAGTGGATTTTAGATAATTTTCAAAAAATTAAAAATGGAACTGCCTTTTGACCCAGTAATTCCATTTCTGATAATATAGCCAAAGAAACCTGAAACACCAATTCAAAAGGATATATGCATTCCTATATTCATTGTAGCATTATTTACAATAACCAAGATTTGGAAGCAGCTGAGGTACCATCAGTAGATGAGTGGATAAGAAGCTGTGGTACATTTACACAACGGAATACTACATGGCTGTTAAAAACCCCCCACAAAAATCCTCATAGACATAGATAACAGTATGGTCATTGTCAGAGGGAAAGAGGGGGAGGAGAAGGTAGAAGAGACTAAAGGGGAGATAAATGGTGATGGAAGGAGACTTTACTTGGGTGGTGAACACCAAACAATATACAGATGATGTATTATTGAATTATACACCTGAAACCTATATAATTTTATTAACCAATGTCACCCCAATAAATTCAATGAGAAAAGGGAAAACATGATGGCAAATGCTCTCATTTTGATTGAGGTAGCATAGCTTTTTCTTGAGGCAAACTGTGTTAAAGCCACATGCAAAATTCTTTTCTCCCCCTATATTGTATCAAATATATTTTTGAATCTTCAACTTAAAAAGTTCTCAAATTGGATTTTTTTTCCTGACTTTTATCTATAATAGAATCTTAACTTTAGGATAATATTTGCTGTCCCATTAATGCCATTGTCCATCTGTGATGACTGGCCAGAACTTTTCAATTGTCATATGAAATAATTTGTATTAAAGTTATTTCTGGATGTAGGAATGTTGCTTGGTTTCATTTTTAGTTAATAATGTGCCAAGTTAACCTGGGAAACCAGAAAAAATGAAGTTAACACAGCCTGTGTTCAGCAGGAACAATGCTCTCCCTTCACCAGGAAACATTTTAAAAATCACAATCTTAAAAGCAATGTAATAGATGTAAATAAAGAAATGATTAAAACCCATCTAATTGATCTGAAAGACCTTTATTTTAAAAGTAAAACTGTCAAAACTTTTCCAGGAGAAGAAGGTCTATCCTCAAGTAGTTAGATCCTGCTTGGTTAGATTTCATTTAAACAGCGAAAGCCTCGTTGTAGAGGGGAAAAGAGACTATGTCCAGATGGTCTATTAAATTGATAGCTCTAAGAGTTTATTTTTAATTTGTTTATTTGGAAATTGGAACATATTTTCCCCACAAAATAGTTCATAAAAGCTGGATGGATCTATTTAATGCTTGGTGAAGTTTCCCATTATATTATCTTGGTTTTAATCTTGAAAATAGAGGACTATTCTGGGCTGAGCTGTGTCCTCCCTAGATTATATCTCAAAGTTTTTAACTCCCAGTACCTTAGACTGCGACTATATTGGGAGATAGGGCTTTAGAGAAGTAATTAAGTTAAAATGAGATCATTAGGTTGGGCCCTAATCCAAAATGACTGGTGTCGTTTAAGAAGAGGAAATTGGACACAGATGTACAGAGTGGGAAGACCGTGAGAAGACTCTGGAAGAAGACAGCCGTCTACAAGTCAAGGAGAGAGGCCTTACAGCGGTTCTCAACCTGTGGGTCATGACCCCTTTGGGGGTCGAACGACCCTTTCACAGGGGTCGCCTAAGACCATCGGAAAACACATATATAATTACATATTGTTTTTGTGATTAATCACTATGCTTTAATTATGTTCAATTTGTAACAATGAAAATACATCCTGCATATCAGATATTTACATTATGATTCATAATAGTAGCAAAATTACAGTTATGAAGTAGCAACGAAAATAATTTTATAGTTGGGGGTCACCACAACATGAGGAACTGTATTAAAGGGTCACGGCATTAGGAAGGTTGAGAACCACTGCCTTAGAAGCAGTCAGCCTTGATCTTGGACTTCTAACTTCAGAATTGTGAGAAAATAACTTTCTGTCGTTTAAGCCACAGAGTCTGTGGTCTCTGATGGCAGCCCTAACAAACTTATACAAGGACCATGTGGTGTTGGGAGAGTAGGCCTGGCTGCAGGTTAAAATGCAAAAGTAGAAGAAGTTTGTCTTTAGTCCTCTTTTATCCTTTGCTACCTTTCTCTCCTTTCCCCATTAACTTCTTGCCGCTCCGAGTTCCACTCTAACCCCCTTCTTTAATGTGTTGAGTTAGGATGGATCTGGATTCTCTCCAAAGTGCTCCCTGCTCCTCTTGCTCCAGATAAAGTTAGAAAATATGTAATGTGAGTGGCTTTGCTCATACTAGTACATCCTAAAATATGAGTGCCCCATGGCCCCTTAATTCCTTAAATATGACTTCCACTGGGCATGGGTTTTGTTTGCTGGCCAGCATATTCCCAGAGCCAAGAATTGAGTCTGACATGTGGTAATTACTTCAATTAATATCCTTGAGTGAATGTTTTTATTTTAAAAGCCAGAGTTGAACTCGAGCAGCTCTCTTACTGTAGGAATTGTAGGCAGTACCAGCCAGTAGAGTAAAACATTTCCAGCACTTGGGAATGTGCTTCATTTTTTATAGTGGCGGTTGTTGGGTGTGAGCAGTAACAGTAGAGTCTGAACTAAGAGCCTGCTCCTAGGACCAGCCTGGTCTCCTTTGTACACTTTCCTTTATCTTTCCAATTTTGCACCCACAGATTTAAAAAGTCTCCTCATTGCTTTAGTTCATAAGGGCTCTCCTGGCATTGCAAACAGGTCTCAGCTTTGGGCAATAGGGAGAGATTTAGGCGATTGGGTAGGAGAGGGAGGCCTTTGTGCATCAGGGTCATTTGTAAGTTATTTTTACTTTATCACATGCGTATGCAGTACTGGAAGGGGATGGTGTGAAATGTGGGAGTAGGAACAAGTAAATTTGGATTGCTTCTTACTTGTTCCCCTCCAGACAGAAATAATAGCTGTGAGGCGAGGTGTGTTGTTAGAGTGCCGGCAGGCTCTGAGCACTTCTCTTGTCCTTGTCCCCTATTTCAGCTGTCCCCTCCACTTGTGGAACCTTCTAGGCCAACCTTTAAAAAGATGGAGGTGAAGGGGCACATGAGATAGGAGGTAAATAAAAATTTGTGTACTTAATTTATTCATTCAGTAAACACTTATATAGCACTTACTATGTTCTGGGCACTGTTCCAAGTGTTTTATACATATTCATTCATTTAATCTTTATAATAACCCTGTGAGAAAGCTCTGGCCAGAGAGGTTCTTGCTGCAGGTTACACAGTGAGAAGATGTGAGAGTGGGGGCTTAGGCCCAGGGAGTGTGATTCCAGAGTGTGAACCCCCACCTGAAAGAACTGATAAAAGTCAGGTGCTTTGTGGAGTGGGATTAAAAAAAGGGGAATTCCAGATTTGGGAGTGAGATATTGGATACACATGAGGCACAATTTGGGTACAAACAGAATAAGCTTATTATCATATTGAATTGATCTCTAATTCATCTTGTTTTTCTTCAAAATTAATTAACTTATTTTAAATTTATTTTATTGTTGAAAGTATTACAGATGTCCCCCACTTTCCCCCTCTTGTCCCTCTCTACCCATCTCCCACCCCAACCCAGGCTTTCACTAGTTTATTGTCTGTGTCCATGGTCTGTGCATATCCTATATAATAAAACCCTAATAAGCAAATCGACTGAACGGTGGAATGACCAGTTGCTATGACGTGAACTGACCAACAGGGGGCACACACTCAATGAAGGAACTGCCCCCTGGTGGCCAGTGCGCTCCCACAGGGGGAGCACCGCTCAGCCAGAAGCCGGGCTCATGGCTGATGAGTGCAACGGCAGTCGCAGGAGCCTCTCCTGACTCCGCTGCAGGCAGGTGATAAGGAGCAAGGGGATCCAAACTGTGAGAGCCCCGGACTGTGAGAGGGATGTCTGACTGCTGGGGGAATGAGGCCTAAGCCAGCAGGCGGACATCCCCTGAGGGGTCCAGGACTGCGAGAGGGTGCAGGCTGGGCTGAGGGGACCCCCCCCCCATGCACGAATTTTGTGCACTGGGCCTCTAGTATGCTTATAAGTTCTTTGGTTAGTCTCTTCCCACTCCCAACCTGCCCCCTTTCCTCTGAAGTCTGTCAGTCTGTTTTATGCTTCCATGTCTGTGATTCTATCTTGTTCATCAACTTATTTTGTTCCTTAGATTTCACATATAAGTGAGATAATATAATATTTGTCCTTCTCTGGCTTACTTTGCTTAGCATGATACTCTCCAGGTCCCTCCATGCTGTCTCAAAGGGTAAGAGATCCTTCTTTTTTATTGCTGCATAGTATTCCATTGTATAAATGTACCACAGCTTTTTTCCACTTATCTATTGATGGGCTCTTAGGCTGTTTCCAGATCTTAGCTATTCGTAGATAGTGCTGCTATGAACATAGGGGTGCATATTCATCATGTTTTACTATAGTCCTCTTGTATTGTGGTCTCATTAACACTGCAGTTACTTAGAGGAAATACCCTTAGAAGGAAGTATTTTCTGGAGACTGGAGGAGAGACGTAGCCCTGGAAAGAAACTGCTGTTGGGATGGGGAAGGCAGGGTTTGGTTAGTAACACATTCTTGGATAAGATGTTGACCCTCTCTCTTAGTTTCTTTACAACTAGAGATGATAATTTCTATCCTTATATAGTAACGTGCCACACAACGACATCTTGGGTGATGACAGACTGCATATATGACATTGGTCCCATAATATAATGCAGCTGAAAAATTCCTATCACCAAGTGATGTTGTAGCCATCGTATCATCATAGCACAGTACATTACAGTTGCTTACAGTATAGAGTACAGCAACATGCTGTATAGGCTTGTAGCCTAGGAGCAATAGGATATAACCAATAGCCTAGGTGTATAGCAGCCTGTACCATCTAGGTCTGTGTAGATACACTCTATGATGTTTGCACAATGACAAAATTGCCTAATGACACATTTCTCAGAATGTTTCCCAGTTGTTAAGCAACCCATAACTGTACTTACAAGGTTGTTGTGAAGCTATAATAAAAATAGAGCATAGAACATAAAATTGGAAAGACTGCAAGCTCAACAAATCTAATAATTTTCGCTTACTTTCATGTAACTCATTTTTTCAAATGAAGGTAAGAATGTCAAACAAAGTCACTGTTTCAATTAAGAGTGACCTACTCAGCTCGCCCCTCTTCACCTGCCCTTTCTGTCCTTGAGGGCACTCCATGGATTCTTCAGAGCATAGTTTCAAAGCATAGTTTGAGTCAACCGCTGTTCTGAATTTGAAGCAATGTAGGCCATGAGACATTCAGTGGCTTTCCTATGGTTGTTCAATATTTCCACTCTCTGAAGGTTTTGTTCCACTGGGAAAACCACCTCCTTGTGAAAATACTCTCAAAAGTTAAAAGTTCAGTTCAAAGTCAGCATGTTTGCTTTAATAATGCCTACCACTTACTGGATAATTCCAGCGCTCTTGGACAGAGGCAGCTGCACGCGTGTGCCCCGAGCAGTTGCATAGTCCCACGCTCAGAAGGGTCCTGCTCTTGGTTTCATGCTCCGCTGTTGCCGTGTTGAAATTCTTAGTAGTTTTTGAACAAGGTGCCTGTGTTTTCTTTTTATATTGGGCCCCACAAATTATAACCCTGGCTCCTGGTGTTTATGTATCTTGTCTCATTTAAAATTCACAATTATCTACAAGGTGTGAATATTATTATCCCTGTTGTACAATCAAGGACATTGAGCCTAAGAGAATTTTCTGGAGATCACAGGTGTTGTAAAGGGAAATGTAGTGAAGAAATGTTGGCTTAAAAGCCCACTGTCTTTCCACCTCAGGCCAGTGTGAATCTAAAGCAGCCGTGGGCAAACTACGGCCCGCGGGCCTGAAATGAATAAAACTAAAAAAAAAAAAAGACCGTACCCTTTTATGTAATGATGTTTACTTTGAATTTATATTAGTTCACACAAACACTCCTTCCATGCTTTTGTTCCGGCCCTCCGGTCCAGTTTAAGAACCCATTGTGGCCCTCGAGTCAAAAAGTTTGCCCACCCCTGATAAAGTAAGAGTGTGCTGGAGAAGGGAAAAAAAGCTAATGGTAAATCTTTATTTTTCAGGGAGACATGGGGGCCGGTTAGGCAATGTAAGAGCTGCTGAATACATGTAAAAGCACTCAATATATGTAAACATTCTTTAATTTTTTTAAGGTAATTGACTCAATTTTAAAGAAAGGGTAGTTTGTTATGAGACTAATTTGCATAGGACCTTTACGCCACTAATCTGGTGGCTGACTCAACAAGTGTGATTTTGTTTTCTTTGCATAGGAGCAGCTGAGAAACATTTGTAAAAAGAACATTTTAATTCAAGCTGTGCCTTGGTGGCAGGTTTAGGATTAGAGCCGTATTGTGCTTGCTTTTGCTTCAACATTCACTTCATATTTTTCCTTATTTTTTAAATTTAGTCATGGTTTCAGAGTTGTTTCTATGATGAACATTGTAGGGGTAGAACGTACAATTACTTGATATTCTGTGTTCACACCTATAAGAACCTAAAACGTTATGTTTAGCTTTCTCTCCTCCACCCCCATAATTTCAAAGTGAGAGTATAATTTTTCACATTTTTTTCATCCAAAGTATTAGTGAATTTTTAAATAGTTGCCTAGGTAGAAATGGGGATTTTCTATCTGGAGAAAGTTTTTAAAGAACTGAGAATTTCTGGTTCTAATATTCTTGGACAACATTATGGCTCATGTTATAATAATATTTTGTATTTGTATAGAGCTTTTAGTTTGTAATGTGTTTTCATGTTTGTGATAGGAAGGAGGGATAAGACCACAGCATGGAGGAAAGCAAGAATGTTGATCTGATATTCTGACAGAACATGAAGACACTAAATGAGGGTTTCATAACAAGAGCAAAGCAAGTGGACACAGAGGCAGGGTGCCGCACAGGATTCAGGAGTACAGTTTTTCATTCTCCTAGTGTCCATTGGCCTGCTTTAGTCATTCAGCAAGTATGAATGACTGTCAAAATACCAAACCTTTAATACTCTTTAATATACCAAATTAGACTGCAGTGGCCCATCAAGACCTAAAATTGCAGCTTTATATCAATACCATCCTTTAATCTGAATGGCACACTTCCAAAGTGTTCTAACCAATTGAACTTTGATCAAGTTCAAATCTGGAGATTTTTCAAAAGGAAAAAATGAGAAAAAGTTGGAACAATTTCCTTCTTTATCTAAACTGTTGAAAATACTTCCTTAGAGACTTCTCAGAAAAGAAGCCATTTCCAAAGGACCACCAGACGCACTTCCATGGCGCATACCCATGACTAATCTTCACCTAAATCCTTGAAAACTCAATTAGTGAAGTTCATGCCCAGAATCTGTCAGACAGGTTGTAACCAGAGAGTGCTAATGGCTTAATTCTTTAGTTATCAAAATGTCACTTCATATTAAATGAATGATCTCTAAGTACCCATATGCTAATTGGATTTATTCCATACGTGTTGGCTGTGGTCATTATCACACTGAGCATGAACTTTACTGAATGACTCTGCAATTTCCCCTTAATTCTCCAAGTTAGGATGGCATTGGGTATCACCTTCATAAAGATATTTTAACTTCCTGCTTGACAGTGTAGCTAAAGTAAAAGCTCAAATTTGGAGAAAAGGCTTAAAGAATGAGAAAGAGTTAAAAAAAAAACCCTGATAGAAATAAGCTGTATAAACCAAATATATAAAGTACTGAAGACTACTATAAAGATTTTATTACCTTAAGATTGAAGTTACCACATTACTATAGATTCCTCTCAGTCAGCCATATCTAAATTTATTGCCATATAATGAGTGCACTCACCCCATTTTAAGATCTGAGAGAAGGGGACAAAAGAGTAAAATAGCTTCATCCAGAGTTGAAATAAAAGCAGAAGTTGGACATTGAGCAGCTCTCCTATTCTTTAAACCAAGTGAAACATAATCTGGACTTGCATTCTATTTGTAGAATAACAGAATGCTTTTGGAAATGGTGCAGTATGTGCGGCTTTATCTTCTACATCTGGAATAGACCAGTACCTACCTACCTGTGCTCATCCTGGAGCACAAAGAGGTGGAGGAAGCAGCAACCTGCTTCCCAATGAACTGCTTTCTCTGCCTCTTCCTTTAAGACAGAAAGGCAAATATAGTATCTTGGGTTCAGGGCCTATGGCAGTGGCTTTATGGGAGCTCTGAGCAAAGCCAGCCTTGAAACCATGAAGTGACCAGTATTTAGACTTTTTTTGTTATCTCCAGTAGCCACTAACTAGTGGATATAAGGATGTATTAGAAGAAGACATTCATCAAATAATTTTAATTGTTAAATGAAGCATTCTTAATACTTTAAAAAATATGTTTAACATACCTGGAGTCTCAAAAACTACAAGTTATTCTCATTTTCTCTTGCCTTCTAAGAGGTTATGTTTGGCATGTGACCTTTTAGGTTTTCTTGTGTAGACAACAACCGTTTCTCATAGTTTTTTTTTTTTTAGTCCCTAGAGTAAGGGGATGTAGTGAAGGAGGGGTTTGGGGACAGAATAGAGAGGTGGGCGTAGTGAGGGATATACATTTATGAAGAGTAGTGTGTTATTCTTCACCTTAGGGTTGCAAATCAGTAATACTGCTGGGAGGCTAAGCTCGTGCACAGCCAGCCAGCTAACAGCACCTTCCTGTACCCAGCATGTAATGGGATCAGCTAGCTGGAACCCCACTTGTAGAAAGTAGCCTCCTCCATACTTAAAGCCCATTTAGCTCAGTGCTCTCAGCTAGAGTCTCCTGTTTTGCTATGGAACCGTGACAGTGTTTGTATTCAACATATAACTCCTGCTTCTTCCAGGAGTGGTTGTGGCAACTTGGAGATTAAACACAAGGTGAAAATAAGATGTTTAGGAATAAATCTGTACAGAAGCCCCTTGAAAGGTTTTTGCATCACACACGAGCCAAGCTAAAATCAGATGCACTCCAGTTTTCTTGATCACTCTAACTTTAATATATTTGCTCCATAGTGTGGAAAATAATCTTAGGAGATAATGAGAAGTCTGGAAACACAATCTTGGCAAACATGAAGAGAAGAGAGAGATGTGGTGCTGCCCACCAGGTTTTATCTGTATCCGATGCAGACCACCATCTTTTATTTATTTATATAAATAGGCCTGATCTTTCTAGCAAGATTAAATGATTCACCATGTGCATTTTTGCTCACTTTCTTGTTTGTTTGTTAATTTATTCTAGTATATATGCTTTCAGAAAAAGAGGATGAGATAGAAACTGACTCATCCATTCAGCAGAACTTCATTGCACAGCTAATATGTCTACCATGCTAGGTGCTGGTGGTATAGAGATGCAGGGCCAAATGCCTGTCTTCCAGGAACCTACAGTCATATCAGAGGACCTTTTAACTGAAAGCAAATCCTTAATATACCCTTTGAGAATATATTAAAGAGAATAAGCCTTATTTTGAAATCAGACCTTTTATCCTGTGTTTCATATCCTACAACGTTTTCTGCTAATATTATAGAGTGTTTTATATTGTCATATTTTGTAACAGAATTGAACTAATCCTGCCTGTCAGACAGGGTGTTCAGCTTAACCTTGCTGCATCTTGCCTGCTTTCCTTGATTGTTCTTCTCATTTTAATTGATCAGATTTGTTTTCTCAGCAGTGGGTGGATTTCCTTTCCAGTCTTTCTTTACTTTAGATCCAGATTCTTTAGAAAACCTGCTGTTCCCTGGTTTCTTCTCCTGGCATCAGGTGGCTCCCTGGGGATAGCTCCCACCTGTCTGAAAGAGTCTTTATCTTGTTAGGAAGCCAGAATTCAGGCTTGGCTTGTCATGATCCTCAGAAGAGAAAATGTTTCATGGGAATAGTTGCCTTCCACATCTGCTCTGGACTGTTGGTTTTATTTTATATTGTCATATTTTGTAACAGAATTGAACTAATCCTGCCTATCAGACAGGGTGTTCAGCTTAACCTTGCTGCATCTTGCCTGCTTTCCTTGATTGTTCTTCTCATTTTAATTGATCAGATTTGTTTTCTCAGCAGTGGGTGGATTTCCTTTCCAGTCTTTCTTTACTTTAGATCCAGATTCTTTAGAAAACCTGCTGTTCCCTGGTTTCTTCTCCTGGCATCAGGTGGCTCCCTGGGGATAGCTCCCACCTGTCTGAAAGAGTCTTTATCTTGTTAGGAAGCCAGAATTCAGGCTTGGCTTGTCATGATCCTCAGAAGAGAAAATGTTTCATGGGAATAGTTGCCTTCCACATCTGCTCTGGACTGTTGGTTTTATTTTACTTGCCTGGTATGTTTTTAATGATTATATAACATTCACTCATAATCCTTATTTTGGAAGAGGGGAGAAGGATGGGGTGGTTGACAGGCACCATGAAGTTATAGAAATTTGCTTATTCAAAGCACCCTAAATGTGCTTTTTTGTTCTCTCTCTCAACATAATGGAAGGCTTAGTGATAGGAGAGCTCTCTAATTGCTCCTCTCAGAGGGCGAAGGAGGAAATGAGGAAAGGGGATGGGGAGAGAGAGCGCTTGGTACTTATAAAGACCCATATGGTGCAGGAGAGGATGCACATTCCTCACCATTGTTTTTGAACACCTTGGTCTGACATCACAGAGGGAAAATGCAACTGTTGGAAATAGGATGAAATATGAAACACAATAATACATGAAATTGGTGCATAAATTGTGAAATGTAAGATGAGGTTCAGTTTTACAACAATGTAGAAGTCTTGAATAATTAAGGTAGAAACTAGACACACTAAAAGCTAAGAGAGTAATAAGGGAGGGAGACCTACTGCCGTCCCATTTACATCCCCACATGAAGTTGTTCTTGGGTGATAGGAAAGGATTCTGAATCAGATAACATTTTAAGAATGTGTGTTTCTAAAAGCAGTTTTTGGAATTCTTGACATCCAGATTTTACACTATATTAGAATTTCTTTGATAATTTCCTTCACTTTAGTGAGTATATTGCCCTTCTCTCTATGTTTTTACATAAAGAATCTAAATTTTAGTTTTATTGAGCATTCTTCAAAGTAGGAAGGGAAATATCTAATTGTATGTGGTCAGCATATTTCTGATACTTGACTAAAAACTGTAATAATATTATCTTATAATATGTAGAAAAGCCATGTAGAAAACTGACTAAATGAAACTAATGAATAATCGATCAACAAATATATATTAAGAATCTGGCCTTTACTATTGCTTTTAAGGGAATCACACAGTCACTTCATGTACATATTTACAAATCTAATTTCTACTCTGGGATCCATAGATCTGGAGATCCTGGATCTACAATTTCTTTTATTATATTTTACACCTGAGCAGTCTGTGAGCTTTTCCATTAGGTGACTCTCTTTCCTGATAGCTATTTCTTGAGGCCTATTGCTTGTGAAAGGGCTTTGAACACATTAATGTGCAATACAGATAAGTAAGAGTCAAATCATTAATATCTTGTCCTCTAGAAATGGCTTGTGAAAGTACCATGAGAGTAGTAATATGTAATGTCCTAACCAAATAGATTCTATGCATGGCTACTTATTTGTCAGTTAATACAGTTATGAAATGGTCCAACCAGAACAATCAAAGGGCTATACTCAATATTTTTTTTCTTTTAACATGTTTATTATATTTCTACTAATTCCCCAAAAGCTATATCAGCAAGTTGAGGTCAGACTTTTTAGCATATTAGTTCCCAAACCTGACTTCAGAGTTAGTCAGTGAAAACACGGACACCTAAGTTCTGGGGAAGCTAACTCAGTAGGACAGCAGTGCCGTCCTGAGTCTTGACGTCTAACACGTTGTTTCCCAGGCGATTTAATGACTGGTCTATGGGCCGATGTATGGGAAATGCTGCTGTCAAGAACCTCGCTGTCAGGTAATGAACGAGCGAAACCTCAAAACCTCTTGACTGATAGCTGGCATTGTGATGGGTGGTTCAGATTAAGCTCTGCACGAGCCGCCGAAACCACTACAATGATGAGAGAGGAAGAGCTCCTTTCTTTTCTTTTCTTTGTCTGCTGAAGTGAAGCAGAATTGTAAACTATGTCTTTTTTTCCCTGTTTAACCCTTGCCCTTTGACCTTAATCAGGTCAATGGAGAGACTTTTTTAAAGTTACAAATGGATGTATCTCAGACTCCTACCTATTCACTACTGCCCAGGACATATTAGAACAAAAGATAAGTATAGTGTTGAGTTTCTTATAGCCTTCTCGTTTAGGAGTTGACAGCATGTTGGTTTCTTTAAAATGTACACAGATTTCTTATGAGCAATATGTATGCCAAATAGCTTAAATCTGAACAAATAGTTTTTCTTATAAATAACAAAACGACAACAAATTATATGTGATTTCAGATAACAAAGTAACTGTCCTCTGGTACGGTGGCAGCAGGGCACTGCTTTCTATATGGTGCATCTCTAAGGTTTAATTTAGAGTGGTCCAGGAAGGGCTATGTATTTTCAATAAGACTTATTTCTGAGATTATCAAAATATCTTTCATGTTTCTCTGATTCCCATCAGTTCTCTGTGCAGGCCTGATGGTCCTGTGGGGAGACAGTGTAAGGGCTCTGACTTGCTCTGCATTGGGTCCATAGCAACCATTTCTAGGGGGAAAAGGGCTCTGTGCGGAGCTGCAACCTGGGTCTGTCTTGTTCAGAGGAGACCATTTTGTACATGTCTGACCTCAAAGTTGAAGTTGGGATTATTTTGGTGCAGGATTGAGCATACTCTGTGGGCTGCCGACTTTAGGGGTCTATTCCACAGTGATTTATGGCCTGTGAGTCTTTGAATCTTAGGACATTTAGCCTTAGTTCCTAGACTTTCTCTGCTATAGTCTCAACTAAATTAAAATCTTGCTAAAAGTGGGGTCAGAAGTTAGGTTTGGATCAAATCTATTTTTTAGTAATACTTTTGTTTTTAATCCTCACCCAAGGATACATCCTTTATTGATTTTTAGAGAGAGAGAGAACCATCCATTAGTTGCTTCCTGTAGGCACCCTGATCAGGGTTGAGGCCTGCAACCTGGGTCTGTGCCCTGACCAGATATGGAACCCACAACCTTCTGGTGTTCAAGACAATGCTCCAACCAACTGAGCCAACCAGCTAGGGCTATACACATGAGATCTATATAAATCTAGATCTATACACATGAGCTGGATGAAGTGATGGTGGTTCTGGTGTTGGCTTGATGGCCTTTGCTACTTTGTGGGAAATTGAAATGTGGCTTCTTAAGCCCAAAACAAATCAAGGAAGGCATTCAGGAGGACAGCCAGGGATCCTTAAATAGTACAGCCTTGGGTGCTTTGGTACTTTTCTGGGTCACCAGGTTTTTTAGAGGATGCTGTGAAAATTCTGAAACCTCTCAGCCAGCAAATTTGCCTTCTCTGGAACCTGAGTGATCCTTGGTGCAGCCTGGTATGGCCTTTCTCCTTGGAGCAATAGTAGCATGCACATGTTTGCATATAATTTCAAGAATAGGAAGAGTCTGGTTAGGATTCCTGCTCAATAGGGTGGGCTACAGTAAAACAAGTTCATTTGAACATTTTGGTCCAGTGCCTCACCAATTGTAGATGCTTTTAAATCCATTCCGAGGTTTAAATTTCTTAAAGCAAGCCCCATACATACTGGGAACGTTCTGGGGGCTTCTGCAACAAAGTGGGAACCCTGGTTAGGGTGAGGGTTTTTGGCACAGGGCTGGCCTGCTTTTCTTCCTTTCCTGCGTCCACAGGCCCCTAGTCAACAAGTAATGTAATCAAGCAAACTCTGCCTTATGTGCCTCTTGGCATACAATGTGAAAGCACTTAATATAGTGCAGGAATTAGCCAGCCCTGCCTGGGAGATTTATTCCCTTGCTGAATAGTAGGCAAGGGGTGTTTTATCAGACTCTCTGCCATGCTTTAGATTTATTGCATAAACAAAGACTTCTTTGGTTATACTTGAGCTCTGTTTCAGATTCGACTGTGTATGTTTTGCAGTGAAACAGCTATGTTGTGCTTTTTTAAAGCAGCACAGTAGACTTGGCTGTGTCCTTTTGTATCACAGCACATGTGGCGGATTTCATTCAGAGTAGCCACGGATGGCAGTAGAATATGAATAGCTCTTGGATGATGAGCCTTGGGATGCCAAAAGTTAAAGATGTTGATGTGGCCTGGACATGTGTCGCTTTCTTAGACTCTAGAACAGCCGTGGGCAAACTACGGCCCGCGGGCAGGATCCGGCCCGTTTGAAATGAATAAAACTAAAAAAAAAAAAAAGACCGTACCCTTTTATGTAATGATGTTTACTTTGAATTTATATTAGTTCACACAAACACTCCATCCATGCTTTTGTTCCGGCCCTCCGGTCCAGTTTAAGAACCCATTGTGGCCCTCGAGTCAAAAAGTTTGCCCACCCCTGCTCTAGAATCTAGAGTCTAGATTCTGAAAGGATAAGACCTGTGTCTATTTATAGCATCTGCCTCAGGAGCACAATAGGTATATGATACAGAAAACCCTTGATACTCTTTGTATTGAAAATCCTTGGTTTTAACTATCTGCCCTGTTCTAGAACAGCCCACCTTCTCTTCCTCAAATCTCATTCTATTCTTTACTATTTTTTAATCCAGCACATTGTACAATTTAACTATTAATTCATATTTTAATCATATAATTATCCCATGATCTATGTCTAGGCATAGATTACGGAATAGTGAATAAGTAAAAAGATCAAGGAGGAAAGTGTATTGACATGGTGTAACATTCAGCAACTTCTCATGCATTTATGGAGACCTCTAAAATATAATTATTTTGTATTAGTCAAAGCTTTTGTTCCATTTATAAGCAAATTAGTAGCTCCTTCAAATTATAACCTGAGAATAATGAAAAGTGACTCATACTGACCCCCAGTATGTATTCATTTATTAATTCAGAAAACACTTAGTCTCCCAGTATGTGCCCAACATTGTAGTAGGCACTAGGATGCAATGAATCACACAGATGCAATTCTGTATTCATGGAACCAAGAGTCTTAATGGAGATGTGATCACAGAAACAATTATTAAAGAGAATGGGTAAGGGATAGACGATGGGAAACAATAGACTTGAAGAGAGTGAGAGAGAGAGAGAGAGAGAGAGAGAGAGAGAAGGGAGAAAGAGAGAAGTAGCATATTGGAGGAACTAAAAGGATTCAGAACGGCCTGAATGTAGAGGGGGAGGAGGAGAGTGGTGAGAGGTGAGGTTAAAGAGATAATCCTGGACTCCCTAATGAAGGGTTGCAGCCCTTTTAAGGGGTTTGGACTTTATCTTAAGGCAACAGGAATTAAGATAGGATTTAGAGCTAGAGAGATGTGATCAGATTTGCAGTGTCATAAAGATATCATTATTTTGGATGGGGCCTGGAGAACAGATTGGATGGGGCAAGAGTGAATGATGGTGATGCTGACCAAGATCGTAGCTGGGGTGGAGAGGAGAAGGGTTTTAAGAGATACTTAGGAAGCAAGGTCTGTAAGACTTCGTAATTAAAGAGGATCAAGGATGATTTCCAGGTGTCAAGGCTCATGCCAACTGGGTGAACAGTGATACCATTCACTGGGAGAAGGGACACAGGAGGCAGAGAGGGTTTAGAGGAAAATGATGAAGTTTTGGGCAAATTCACTTTGTGACATCTATGAAAAAGCCAAGGGTGGGAGGTCTTGGATGCGGATGCTGAATTGAGAGTTTGTGGTAATCCCTGGGAAATGAAGAAACAATCTGATTAATGGCCCATGGCCTCCTGGTATGTGAAGTTAAATTTGGGAATTAAGACTTGCATACACAGAATAAGAGTGCCAGTACAAGATGGCTCAGTGGTGACCTGAGCGACACAGTGAATACTCTCAGTCTGGAGAAGGAAAGGTTCAATAGCCTGGGATAATCAAGGGTGTTTTGAAGCCAGTGAAATCTTTCTAAAGGTCACATCCCCCTGCCTAAAACCATCAGTGGTCCCTCATTGATTTTAGAATGAGTTCCAAATTTGTTAGTTTGGTTGCCAAGGCCTATCCTAACCTAAGTTTCTCCCCACCGCTTAACTCTTCACCTTCCATTCTTTTTCTCCTTTCATTTTCCGTTTTGGCACCTACCTATTGATTTTCCCGAGCATAACGCTGCTTCTCACTTCTGTGTCTCTGCCATGATGCTCCCTCACTGGATTCTGGCCCGCTCTTCTAGACCTTGTCTACTGGCAACTCTAATCGATCCTTCCAGCAGAGCTCTGCCTGGGTTGTTCTCCTCACAATGCTTTCCCTCACCCCTAAATATAGCATCAATTCCTCCTGCATATTTCTCTCCCTTGTACATCCTTTTATTATTATACTAGAGGCCCAGTGCATGAATTTGTGCATGGGTGGCACCTGGCCGGCCTGGCCCCAATTGGCGGATCTGGGCCGGGCCTGTTGGGAGGAGATGGCAGGAGGTTGGCCATCCAACCTGCCCCAATCGGGGCCCAATCAGGGCCAGGCCAGCTGGGGGGAGGGGCCGAAGGCAATTGGCTGGTGGGCCCCGCCCCCAAATGGGGTGGGAGGGGCCGATCAAGGGCCAGCATCCTGGGGGAGGGGCCATGGGTGGTTGACTGGCTGCCCCACCCTCAATTGGGTGGGAGAAGCCTATCAGGGGCGGGCCGGCCGGGGGGAGGGGCCGAGGGAGGTTGGCCAGTTCACTGGCTGCAATGGGTGTCATAACAACTGGTCGTTCTGGTCATTCCGGCATTCCGGTCACTGGCTTTTTATATATATAGAAGATATAGTGCTTTTTTTGCTTTTTTTGTTGTTGTTTTATTTCTATCACCCATTCCAGACATTTAAGATCCTTATTAACAGTGACCAGTTTTTTCCCCCCATTAGAGACCCAGTACTATCTAGCAGGGTGTTTGGCATATACAAGATGCTCAATAAATTCTGAACTGGAATGATTCAGGTATAAAAATCTAAGGTAGATTACCAGAATATAGGACCTATGTAGAGGAATCTATTGAGTAGATTTTTTGTATTTAATAGCTTTACTAGCACTGATTACAAACTCAGTGCTGCATACTATTGATCGTGATAATGGCATTAATCAAGTCCAGCCCAGTCAGCACTTGCACAGTTTTGGGGCTCCGTTGTCTCCAGAATCATTTGGGTTCAAACTTTAGTTTTACTTCCATTCTTCTGTCTCAAAAAAATTAAAATTGTGACAGTTGTAACCAACCCCTAGAGCTTGTTCAACTTAATATTGAGTCATTCATTAGCCCCATTCATTCATAGACAATTACGGAGTGTCTACCCTGGGTCCAGGCACTGAGGATATGGTTCAGACTCGCTTTCATTGTGCCTTGGGTGAATATGTTTCTTATCCAGGGGAGTAATTCTTTCTAGAATTAAAATTCTGATACTGCTATGTAATCACATAGGATTTGATACAGAGACTTAAATTTATAGACAACTTCTGGACTAGAGCTTTTTGATCAAGCCCGGCACTGCCTCACCAGACTTTTTGTCTCAGCTCAGCTTTTCTTGATGCTCCTCCATCCCATCTAGACTATTTTTCTTTATCCTTCCCTTACTTTTCCCGCCCATGCCTATAGAGTTGTTATGCTAATCCTTTTGGTTTAAAGTGAGGGACGTCTTGGTGTCTTTATGATCATAGAGGAATTATGTAGTCTGGTGAGAGGAATGACTGTTATGTTAAAAATGTCTGTGCTAAGTCTTCATAACAAAAGCAGTGTAAGCAGGAGCCAAACTGTGCCACTTGAAGAAGATGATGTGTCGGTGTTAGGAAGGCGTGTTTGCCTCTGGGTTGCTTTGCAGTGCAAACAACATTGGAGCCTGGAGCATCGTGCCAGGGAGCCCAGTGGTGTTAAGTGACTAGTAGCATAGATTTAAGTGGGAAGAAAAAAAGTTAGCTATTAATTACTTATTCAGGCATGTAGCCTACAAGAATGGGAAAATCTGAAATTATTTTGCCAGCACTAGCTAGAGCTTTAAATCAAGCACTAAGCAATAACTTCAGCATGGATTTAAGTAGTTGCTGATAAATAGGTACCTGGGACCATCTCCAGGGGCATTGCTTGTTTTATTAAATGAATGCACTAAACAGGCTATTAAAGCTCTGTGTTAGTTCAGTGTGGTCCCAGACTTAGCCTGTAAAATCCCTTTGCTTTGTCTTACTGTGTATGGTTCAAGTCTGTAAAGTTGGTGCCCTACCAATGCTAACTTGTGTTTCTTGGTGGTTTCCCCTCTGGTCTACCTGGTACAGACCAGAGGCCCCATGGACAGGATGTAGGGAGCCAGGAGGGGCAGCCAAAAGCTCTTGACTTTTACTTCAGGTTTGACTGGGAAAACAATCCCATTCCTGTTTTCTTGGAGAATTATTTTAGTGTTTATGTAAGAAATCAGGTCTTGGTTTGGTGGTCCATAATGGACCCTTTCTTAAAACAAAACAAACCAAAAAAAAAGTATCTCTTGCAATATGAGCAGTAGCGCTAGCCATGATCTGCATTGGGGTATTCAGAGCTGTCAGTCCAGGAGTGCAGCACTCTCAGTCTTGTGGAATGAATGCATGAATAACAATCTCAGTTCAAGTATTGCAGAATTGTAGGCACCTTTTTGGACTAATATAAGGAGACATCTAGAGGAACAGGAAGCAGTGGCTGGAGATGCAGGAGAGAGGAGCATTTATAGATTCACTATGTAATTAGGCATCAGAAGGGGGTAGATATAGAGTAGACAGAGATTTGCCTGGGACAGAAGAAGAGATATCTCTCCCACTGAGCAGCATAAAAGTAGGGATGACAGCCAGCTGGTGTGGCTCAGTGGTTGAGCATCAACCTATGAACCAGGAGGTCACGGTTCGATTCCTAGTCAGGGCACATGCCCAAGTTGTGGGCTCGGTCCCCATTGTGGAGCCTGCAGGAGGCAGACGATGATGGTTCTCTCTCATCATTGATGTTTCTATCTCTCTCTCCCTCTCATTTCCTCTCTGAAATCAATTAAATGTATATATATGTATAAAAAAAGAGATGACAGGTTGAGAAAAAGGTTTGTGGTGGGTGGGTGGGAGAGTGGTTTGGGATATTTGGGGTGGCTTGCATGTGATGACAAAGGGTTTGTAAAGAGTGATCAAATAGGAAGAACCACTGGTGGAATGGGAGGGATCCTAGCTTGGTTTGGCCTGCCCAAGGCATGCCGGGCAGGTGCTGGGGCCTGCACAGAAGGAATGGCCCTGCTAAATGGTCACATGTTTACAAGTTTAGATTTGGAGCTGGCTGCTCGCTTTATACTTCACGTTGTTGTTTCTAGTGCCTCCGTTTTTGATTTCTCAGTCTTCTCTCCATTTGTAAGTCAACCTAAACACCTCCAGTTAGGCATATAATCAGCTTCTCTGCCTCTTTAACTTCAACTGTACTTCCTAACTGTAGTTTCTGTCTTTCCACAGCTCAGCAATTTTGCAAATGGATTTCTGGATAAGAAATTCATGGCAGGACCCAGCTTTCAAACCTTTCTCTTCTTTCCAAGCTTTAAGCAGGAAACCTTCACTGTTCTAGCTTGTGGGTTGGACTCAGACAGAGGGATCAGACCAAGGACAACTAAAAGGATTATGACCCGGTCACTGGTCCAGCTGTGAAGTGAAATCACAAATCTGAAGTAGAGTCCAATGTACGAGTATGCAAGTCCAATGTAATTGTATGCAGCAGTCCCAAGAGAACAGATTTTAGGTTTGATCCAGAGTTAGTGGCTTACTGGGAGCTATGTGATAAGGTACAAGGATGAAAAAGATAAGGGTGCTGGCACGAGTGTCACTGGACTAGCATTCCATGGGGTCCATAATGGGGTTGAAGAGATACTAGCAATAGATGGGCTGACAGGTTGAGAGCAGAGGAGGTGTCAGATGACCAATCTGGTATGGCCCAAGACAGTGCGAGAGAGTGGACTGGGATTCTTATATCCATTTTATGTTTTTATAGACTACTCTTATATCCCATCTCAACCCTCTCACCTTTCTCAAAACCATAGGCCTATATTGAGGATTCATAGTCATGTTAGCAGATTGTATTAGATGAACCGAAAGATCTTTCCAAAGCCCATGATTCCATTATGTTCTACATGAAGAAAGAAAGAGATCAATTAAATAACTCACTGATCAATGATTAGTTATGATGACTGGAAGACAATGTGTCTTTAGCCCTATGTTGGCCCGTTTTCTTTTTTTAGCCTTGTTTGTCTTGCACATGAATTTTTAATATTTGACCCGGAGGATTCCTAAGTGTGCCTCTGGGAGGTGTCCTCTGATACGCTGATGCCAGTATTTAGTTTTTTCTTTTCCTTTTTCAAATGATGTATTTTATAATTCCTTTCCTCAGAAGTGATTTTATTCACAAGATTCCATTATAAGTATTCCTGCAGTGAGGGCTGTTGGAAAGTTTCCTATAGAACATAACCAAGACTATTTTATTACTATGGTAGGCATGCGAAGCTGCTAGACTCTTCCCTTTCTTTGAGCCTCAGAATTCTTTATTTCTCCTCCTCCTCTTAGCTGCTTATGATGGAGACTTTGGCCTTAGAGGTTTTTTCTCTTTGTCTGCTACTCATTTCCCCAAGTTTATTTTCGTGTCACTTGTCCCTCCTTTTCATGTCAGTGGGATATCATTGTGGCTTCCAGGTGCTGGGCCTGTGATCACATCATTTTCACTTGTAGGATTAGTTTTGGTCTCTGGGAAGTCACTGATCCATTACTTATATGAGAGAAGAAAAGCAGAAAGCCTGAAGAACTCAAAAGGAAATTGCTGTTCTCTCCTCTTCCTCCTGCTGGCATCAATCCTTTCATGATAGATAACTCCAAAGGTGTTTCTGTGACATGGGTTCCATTCTGGGGTTTTACCTACTAATTTAACGCCCCCATATGGCCTAGATCTGTATGCAATTTACCAGTTATAATATATTAATAAATGACATTTTTCATATTCCAGGTATGGTATTAGGTGTTTTACATTCAATATTTCATTTAATTATCAAAACCTTATTCAGTAGGTGCTGTTAGTATCCCCACTTTACAAATGAGAAATCTGAAGTTTAAAAGATAAACCACTTACTCACAGCTGTGTGGCTAAGTGCTATCGATGGGATGTGAGCTTCACATTGGAGTTCAGAGTCTATGGAGTATGCTCTTTTATCCTAATTTTGACAGCCTCAAAGGACAGTTGCATGCCGGCAGGGTTTAATTGTATGAAATTGTGATGTGGTTGGGTTGACTATATATTTGAGACATATAGTTACAAGTCATATACTATATAATAAAAGCCTAATATGCTAAGTGTCTGGTCTTCTGGTCGGCCGTTCAACCAATCAAAGCGAAATATGCTGATGATATGCTAAGGCCGCCCAACTACTAGCTATGACATGCACTGACCACCAGGGGGCAGACAGTCGACAGGTTGACCAGTCGCAATAATGTGCACTGACCACCAGGGGGCAGATGCTCCGACTGGTAGGTTAGCTTGCTGCTGGGGTACGGCTGATCTTGACTAAATGAGACAGGCTAGACACGTCCTGGAGCTCTCCTGTGGTCCCTCCCCAGCTGGCCAACCTCCCACGGCCTGGCCTGCGCCCTCTCACAATCCAGGACCCCTCAGGGGGTGTTGGAGAGCTGGTTTTGGCCCGATCCTGCAGGCTAGGCCGATGGACCCCAGTGGTGCATGAATTTGTGAACTGGGCCTCTAATTATAAAAGAAAAAAGCCCACTAAAACTTCTCCCAACTTGTAAAAGGAAACAAATTTTGATCCACCTTGCTGATAATAAGCCTTTCTCAAGTGGCATTTATTTCTAAAGCTTCTCTTTCTTCCTGGGTTTTTCTTGCCTTTTTTTTTTTTTTCTCTTGTGTTTCCTCTCCTTTCAAAAGAAATCTCCCAGTGTATCTTCCTAGTAGGATTTCAGGTGGGTGCATGAATTATTCATTGTTACTGTCCTGTGTTTCTGCAGTGGATTTGTGGAGAACCTTCTCATGGGTCACCATCTGCAATTATTAATGACAGTTACAAACTGATCTGAAGAGGGAGCTTAGGAACACTTGGATTTTTTTCTTGCAAAATTTAGAAAGCCTATATTAGCATAAGAGGGATGGAGGAAACGCATTTCAGGAGACACCCAGGTTCGAAGATGAGCATTCCCATGTGAGCAGCCTGGGTCTTGTGCAATAATTTCATCATGAGCACAGACTAAAGGTTCTAGAGAAGTTTTTTAATTTGGGGTATGTTAGAAGTTTCCATTTAAAAAAAATCTATTTTTATTGATTTCAGTGAGAGGAAGGGAGAGGGAGAGATAGAAACATCAATGATGAGAGAGAATCATTGATCAACTAGCTATCTCCTGCACGCCTCACACTGGGAATTGAGCCCGCAACCTGGGCATGTGCCCTGACTTGGAATAGAACCGTGACCTTCGGGTTTATAAGTCGATGCTTAACCACTGAACCACACCAGCTGGGCAAGAAGTTTCCATTTTTGTTTTCTCAGTCATGTTCATTCTAACTAGATCATATCTCCAGGGCAGTGCTACTACACATGGTCGGGCCGGTTGCACACTGTGCAACTCGAGGGGATGCCATTTACACTGTTGTAGATGAAGCCCAGACTTAGAGTGTACAGTCAATTCTCATTATTCACAATAGTTATGTCCTATAAAGTTACCACAAACACTGAATTAACAAATACTGAACCATTGCTCCCAGGGGAAATATGTATTTCCCGCAGGAGCCTCTAATCACCACATTTTCATCAACTGATCAATACATAACCTTGTTTTATGTGTGTTTCTGTTTAAAGACACCTTATTTAATATCTATTGCTGATTTATTAACACTGAAATCACGGCTAACAGCATTGTAACTCATGCCTTAATGAAGCTTATCTAACACACATATTTTCTCCATAAGGATCATCACAATCTTCTTGAACTCAGGAACACCAGACAGCACTTCAACACTGTACTTAGGGATCATTTTAAAGAGCAAAATTATCAACAAAAAAGTGCAAAAATTTGAAAAACTCAACGCTAAATAGAATGCAAAGAAGGACACGATGGGAGCTGAAACAAGAAGGCAGAGGGTCAGCTTATTTGACTTCAGCTGGGAATGTGCATGCCAATATTTACTCAAATATTTTGTTGCTCTGTGCGCTTTCTCAGATGACCATGAAAGTACTGTAAGTGTTGATTTGGGGGTTACAAATAAATTTTAGCCAGTAAGTGAATCCCCAAATATGGACTCCTTGAGTAATGAGGATCAACTATATATTCTTTTAACCAAGAACTGAGGAAACCCAAAGGAGATGTTGGGCTGAGAATGATTTTAAGAGAAGTAGGATTATAACAGAGTTACACAGCACCCAGCCTAATCTCTTCCATTTTCAGATGAGGAAGAGTCTCAAAGACATTATGTGACTTGCTGAAGGCCAGGTAGCTGATGAATAGTGGAGCCAACATTTGAGCCGGAGTAGTAGTTCACGGGAACCCAAGTCTTGACATAACCGCATTGATGCCCTACCCTCTATGTGTGCTGGGGTAAAAGTGCTTAGAGGACTTTCCAGAGCTCTCTGTTGAAAGGAATGGGCAAGGGCATGATATCACTAAATAGCTCTTACAAGTGTTGGCTTCTGTCTCACTCTGGTTAGGCTGCTGTGACAGAATGCAGTAGACTGGGTGGTTTACAAACAATGGAACTTTATTTTTTATAGTTCTGAAGGCTGGGAAGTTCAAGATCAAGTCACAAGCAGATATGGTGTCTGGGAAGTGTCCACTTCCTAGTTCATAGATGACATTCCTCTTACTGTAACCTCATATGGTGAAGGGACCAGGGATTCTATCATATTGGAGATTAGGTTTCAACGTATACTTTTTTTGGGGGGAGGGGGCATAAGCATTCAGTGTGTAGCAGCTTCCTACCCATTAGTTTAATTCTTCATTTAAGAATTGTTTTTTCGTTTGTTTGTTTTTTGTTTTTATTCTTACCGTGTGCCAGTACAAGGCTAGGTGCTGGGATACTGGGAGGAATGGGACCTCACGAGAAGCTAACAGTCCCCTGTGAAGCCTTTGCGGGAGGAGTGGGCCCCAGCACCATGAGGCTTGAGGCTGCTGGCACCGAGATGTCTAGAAGAAAAATCCCTTTCCCAGCATGGAAAGCTCTCCAAAGGAGCCAAGCTTAACGTCACTTCTCAAAATCCTGCCTAGAAGCCTCTCATGTCACCCACTTGGCTATGGTTTTTCTGCACCTAGACAGGGCCAGACTACAGGTGACCCTTGAGCAACATGGATTTGAACTGTGAGGGTCCACTTATATGTGGACTTCAAAAAAAATAAATACTATAGATGTATTTTCTCTTCCTTAATGACATGGATTTGAACTGTGAGGGTCCACTTATATGTGGATTTCAAAAAAAATAAATACTATAAATGTATTTTCTCTTCCTTAATGATTTTCTTTTCTTTTTTTTTAAAAAAATATATATTTTATTGATTTTTTTACAGAGAGGAAAGGAGAAGGATAGAGAGTTAGAAACATCGATGAGAGAGAAACATCGATCAGCTGCCTCCTGCACACCCCCTACTGGGGTTATGCCCGCAACCAAGGTACATGCCCTTGACTGGAATCAAACCTGGGACCCTTCAGTCCACAGGCCGAAGCTCTATCCTCTGAGCCAAACAGGTTAGGCAATGATTTTCTTAATAACATTCTATTTCTCTAGCTTTATGGCAAGAATACAGTATATAATACATATAACAAAATATGTTACTTGACTATTTTATTGGTAAGGCTTCTGGTCAACAATAGGCTATTAGTAGTTAAGTTTTGGGGAATCAGAAGTTATATGTGCATTTTCTACTGTGTGGGGAATAGGCGCCCCTAACCCCTGCATTATTCAAGGGTCAGCTGTATACTTAAATTACTTTCATAGTCCTTTGGATTACTCCCCCTCCTCCACTCCCCTCAGCTTAAGAAAGATGTGAAGCCTATGACAGAGTTCGATGCCTCCCCTTTATATGGCCATAGTAAATGGTCCAAAGGCTCTTTATAGGCCTTGTTGGTTCTAGGGAATTATTTGAATCAGTAATTTGTACTTACTAAACGTCACTTTGTATCTGTACACACAGATACACACATATAGTTAAAGAAGCTGTTTTACTCAACATTGCATAAGATGATATTCTCTTTTATTTAAGACTAGGGGCCCAGTGCATGAATTCGGGCACCTTGAAAGGCACTATGGGCCACGAGGCTGCAGTGGACACAGCAGCGGGTCTTGGCCCATCCTCCATGCCCCTGCCCGGCCCCTCCCGCCACGGCCCCCAGTCCTCTGTTTGCCGACAGCCCCGCTCCTGTCACCACTGCTCCCATGTGCTGATGGCGCCAGCCCCACTCGGACCCGCTGATGGCACAGAGTGATTGGGGCTGGCGGCAGCAGTGGGTGCAAGCGGCAGCTGCTGCCCTGATCACCCCTTTTGAGCAGGGGGAGGTGGAGAAACCTTGAGGGGTGATCGGGGCTGGCAGCGGGTGTGAGCGGCAGCTCTGGCGCTGGCAGCAGGTGCGAGAACCAGGTGGGACTGCGGTGCGCTGGAGCAAAGAATTTTCAGTAACCACCAGAGGATCACCCCGATGACAGCGACCGGTGCCCCGCCCTGGTCTGGCACCCCCACTCACCTGCTCCACCATCTCGCTGTGGCCAACACCCGTCATGTTCTGCACACGCCCCTTGGTGGTCAGCACACATCATAGCCACAGTTGTTCGGTTGTCCCACCCTTCGGTCTATTTGCATATTAGGGTTTTATATATATAGATTATTCAACTACCTGTGATAACAGTATCTTTTTAGAAATGGAGATGATTGACAAGGGAAATTTCAAGTACTGTCTGGGGAGGCTGGACTGCGCCCCCAGAGAAGGTGCCCCACGTCTGGTGTGTACCATTTTGGCATTGGCAGGTGTCTTTTCACTCACTCTCTCAAGGAGAGATGAACTTCAGATCTGGATTTGGGGGCATGTATGGCAGTGTGAAGAGTGGTTAATAGCATGTGCTTTGGAGTTAGGTTGATCTGGGTTCTAATCTTATCTCCATGTCATCTTGGACACATTAGGAAGACTGACTGTGCTTTCAGATTCTTATCTGTTAAGTGGTGATAATAGCATGAACCTCATTGGATTGTTTTAAGAATTATTATAGGAAATTGTGTAAAATGCTCAGTGTAATTCGGCATAGAGAAGGCGGGTAAATGCTATTTTTTGGTAGTAGTAGTGGCCATGTACATTCAGTGTGCACTGGCTTAATCTAAGGTGGGAGCTTCCAACCCTGGACTCCCCCCCAGCACTTGTCTGCCTTCTGCAGTTGGCCTCAGGCTCTTGCCTGTGGAGAGCCTCACTTCCAGTTTCCTTGGAAGGTCTGGTGTGAAACTGCCCATGACTTGAAAACCCTGTAGTTGCTTTCACTTTGAGTAGAAGAGTGATCACTGCATTGAATAAACACCACTCTGGTTCATGTTTTTATTTTATCCAAATGTAGAGCTTAGCTAAGAAGCGTAGGATGACCATAGAGTGGCTCCAGGGCCAAGAACTGAGTTGTTTTGTTTCTGGAGGGCCCTAGGCTAATAATATCTGGTGAGGATGTGGTCAGAAGTTCAGGGAAAATTAAGCCAGGGATCAGCAGGATTATAGATAAGTCCAATGGTCATCCTAGATGTGTGTAGAGGAATTCATCCGAAGGGTTATGCGATTTAACTGTATGTTCTTAACTGCCTGCTTTCATAATCAGATTGGTTTTTCAGCCTTGATAAGAAGTTCACAACTATTACATAATTCCATGTCACCTAGCACTGTGTGTCCCTGACCAAGTGACTTAATCTCTCTGAGCTTCAGTTTCTCTTGGTATTCTATGGGT
>NW_005353789.1:4994401-4994686 GCF_000412655.1 Myotis brandtii | reverse complement strand
TAATACCTATCTCCTAGGGTTGTTCTGAAAATTAATTGAGATAAATAGGTGTGTGAGCAAATGAATGTGTGTGAGGTGGTGTGAGATCATGAACGCAGCATAGTGGCTGCCTTATATCAGAGAAAACATTTGATAAATGTTAGCTGCTATTATTTAAGTTGCAATAATTCCATGTCACCTAGCACTGTGTGTCCCTGACCAAGTGACTTAATCTCTCTGAGCTTCAGTTTCTCTTGGTATTCTATGGGTGTGTGTGTGTGGGGGGGGGGGGGGGGGGGGGGGGGG
>NW_005353789.1:4941843-4994331 GCF_000412655.1 Myotis brandtii | reverse complement strand
TATTTTTAGTACGTATCTCCTAGGGTTGTTCTGAAAATTAATTGAGATAAATAAGTGTGTGAGCAAATGAATGTGTGTGAGGTAGTGTGAGATCATGAACGCAGCATAGTGGCTGCCTTATATCAGAGTAAACATTTGATAAATGTTAGCTGCTATTATTTAAGTTGCTGTTGAACTGTAGTTAAAAACTGGGGAAAATAAGTGTGATCTTCCTTTGTTTTAATACGTAAACACTGACTACTGAGGATTTTTCTAGTTTCCCTGTTGAACTGTAGTTAAAAACTGGGGAAAATAAGTGTAATCTTCCTTTGTTTTAATACGAACACGCTCTGCATATCTGTGTATTTAAATTAGGACGAACTAGCTCACTGAGAGTTCACATCTTGGGATTAAGGGACTTGCCTAGTTTGAGAAAGTCCTGTAGTGTTTTTGGAGGGGAATTAGAACCTCTTCCCATCCCCCACCAAAATAATATGCTGCTTTCTGCAAGCAGTCATTGGTGAGGGGTCGCACAGTGCCAGAGTACCAGTCTCATACAAGGCAGAGAGGCGGGCAGATATTGACCCCAGCGGCTGAAGAGCTGGGCCTCTGGATGTGACAGCAGAATACAGGGGAATAAAGAAAGAAATTGGGACATAACCAAAACAAACACTTAGCAGACTATTCATTGAGCAGGGAACATTTGATGGAGGGTGTATGATAAAATCATTTTCCAAAGTCTTTTTCCTATTTTTATTTGGACTAGCCCCCATTCCTCAAGTTATGACTTTTTAGGTATATTTAGGCACAAAAAAAGCAATTTGCAGGGGACCTGGGACATTAATTGGTTTTTATCTTTGCTATTACATTTCACCTTCCAACTCCTATTTCCACAAATTTGTCCTTTTCTCTCTAATAAGTCTTACTTGGATTCTGAAATACCTTTAATATAGCTAACATTCCACAGTGGTGTGCTTTGTTAATAGGAAAGAATCTGGGTTATAAAATATTAAGAATGTGCTAACCACCGAATGTTGCATTAGCATAAATAAAATTATTTCTTTTAGATTTTAAAACAGATTATAGCTGATAACACTGCATTGTATAATTGAAATTTACTAAGAGAGTAGAACTTAAATGTTCTTACACACACAAAAAGATAAATATGTGGGGTGATGGATGTGTTAATTAACTAGATGGGAGGAATCCTTTTTATAAATTACCATGTATATAAATCACCAGGATGGACACTAAGTATTTTACTGCTTCACTTGACAATTAATCTTCAATAAAGCTGAAATTAAAAAAAAAGATTCTGGGAACAATATTATTAGTATTTTTATTAGTATTTATATGATGAAATATAAAAAAGGGTTTTATATTATACTAAACAATGCATTCTTTTGCCTCTCGCTTAGCTTACATAGTTTATAGAAGTTATTATTTAAAGCATTTGTGTCATTGGCTGAGATTTTATATCTAGAGATATTTGTTGAACTGAATTATTATAATTGGATTTGGCTTTTAGTCCCCATTAATTCATTCATTTGGCAACTTTTTAAAAAGAAGAAATAAATAACAAATAAATATTTTACTTCCTTTTTATTTTATTTTTACTTTTTATTATGGACAATTTTACATAACTATGAAGGAACACTGTAATGAACAACTATGTATTATCACCATCTCTCAATTCCTGGCCATTGTTTAATCTATATACTCTCTTCTTCATATCTTATATTATTTTGAAGTAAATCCTAATTATATTTCATCAACAAATATTTAATATGTATGTGTAAATGATAGTGACTCTTTTAAAAATGTAACCAAAATAATATTATCATGTCTAACAAAATAATTGTTTCTTAATAAACTCAGATATTTAGTCTTGCTTAAATTTATAATTACTTCTGGTTTTTCCTTGGTTTGTTTGTAAGGATCCATATTAAGTTCAGCTATCATGAGTGGTTATGTTTCATTTTGTTTGTTTACTTAATAAACATTTTTTGAAGTTGTGCTTTTTATTTTATTTTAAATATCTAGTGCAGATGCCCTCAATGTGAACTGGATTAGTTTCCTAGTTCTTTCAGGAGCTTGTATGACCACGAGTAAATTACCTTAGCCCTTAAAGCCTCAGTTTTATAATATGTAAAATTATAGTGTTGAGCTAGAAGACCTTTAAAGTCATCTACAGTTCTCATATTTTGTAATGACATAAACCAATAGCAAAAAAGGGATATTTGAACTTTCTTTTTTTCTTTTATGAGGGTAAATGCCTTTTAGAAAGGTCATAAATCAGAGCCATGGGTAAAATGTTAGGTTATGGGCTGGGAGATTCTTTTTGAAAGAAATTATACTCTCATAGAATTGTTATTTGGCTTATTATCCTTAGAGTACACAGTCTATCCCTTTCACCCTTATTTAACCGAGCATGGTCCAGGGATGAATTGAAATGGGTTATGAAAACAAACTTATTTGGGATATAATTTGAAAAACTTATTAGGTGGGGGAGTTTTCTATTGGCAATGGTAGACTATGTTATTTTAAATCAACTCTCCCACTTAAAGAACTGAAAAATATGTAAAAATATTAAAAACCTTTGCTTAAAGGAATAGGAGAGCTATTAGGATAGAAAGAAATTATAGGACCAAGATACAGGAGAGGAAGTGTCTGAAAGCCTTGATTGAGAGGCTAAGAAACTAAGGACAGCTTTTAATACAATTGTCAGGCTGATAGAGGATCAAATGGGACTGGAGCCTGCCTGGGAGTGGGGCTGGTAAAACCTTAGTTAGCCTTTCATTTAAGGACTTGAAGGGCTGCATCCTAGAATTAAGAGTGAGCAGGAAATAGGCTAGTCTCACAAGAACTGAAGCTGTGGTCTGAATCAGTTCAATCCCTGGTAAGATTAAGATAATTTTAGAATTATTGGTGCCCTTAGACTAGTTGCCCGCCAATAGTGAAATTATTCCTCTCTGAAAGCGTCACCAAGACCTTGCAAATAATTCTACTTTTTAATTCAAAATGTTCTGTACTTAAATAGAATAGCCAAGCATTTGAGAAAACAAAAATGTAACTGAAAACTTAAAAAAAGAAGAAGGAAAGATGACAGGAAAAGCTCCACCAGGGTCTCTCAGAAAATGGAATTATCAGAGTCTTTACAACTATAATTAATATGTTCAAGAAAAAGACTGAGAATTCAGTAGATAACTGGAAACTAAGGAAAAAATGACAAAATTATATAGTTAACAAAATGCAACTGAAATTAAGGACTCGGTGAATGGCTTTAGTGGATTTGACACAATTAGAGTGAAGTGGTGAACTGATAGAGCAGAGGAAACTATTCAGTTTGAAGCACAGAGAGCAAAAAGAAAGGAAAATACTGAAAACAGTGTAAGAAACAAAAAAGATCTGGTGAAAGGTTCAGAATTTTGTAAGTGAACAACAACAACAACAAAAAATATCAGAGGATATATGACTATTTGAACAAATTAATCAACCTGACCTAATTGATAGTTAATAGTATAGTGTTCACAACAACTGCAAAATACACATTTCCTTCAAGTGCACATTGTACATTTCCCAAAAAAGAACCTATGCAAGACAAAAAGCAAGTCTTAATTCCAAAAAAAAAAATAAACTCTAAAAAGTACTCCTGATCACTGAGAAATTAAGCTAGAAATTACTAACAGAACTACTTAGAAAATTCCTGAATATTTTGGAAAAAGTCAATATTTCTCTAAATAATAAGTCAAAAAGAAATCACAAGAGAAATTAGAAAGCATTTTGAACAGAATGATAAAGATACTATAAATTACAGCTAAGAAGTGAATAGTGAGAAATTCATAACCTTAAAAAATATGTAAATAAAAATTTAAAAAGAGAGGCTGAAAAATCTGAAGAAGTTGGAGAAGAGAATAATAAATGAAATGTAAAAGCAATAATAGGAGGAAGAAAATAATATAGGAGCAGATATTATTGAAATAATAACAAACATACAATAAAGAGAATGAACAATGTCAAAACTGGTGTTTTTGAAAAGACTAGAAAAATTGATGAAACTCTGATGGGACTATATTCCCAGATTTTGGAGAATTATTGTTTGGGCCAAGAAATATATTCCAAAATCAACATTATTGCTTGATCATCATCTTTTCTTTTTCCTCCTACTCCTTTCTTATTCTAAAAAATTAGTGTATACATAATGTTAAAAATACCAGTATTTTTGTAGCCCACCTGTATGTTCTTTGCTTAATCAGTTTTAGAAAGAAACAACTTTTTATTATAAAGTGATATATGTTCATTGAACAAAATGCAAATATTAAAAAAGATTTACTGAGAAATTTTACATCTCACATAATTGCTTTTGATATACAGTCTTTGAAACTCATGTATTTTTTAATAATATGTTTTTACTGATTTCAGAGAGAGGAAGTAAAAGAGAGAGAAAGAGATATAAACAATATGAGAGAGAATCATAGATCAGTTCTTCTTGTATGCCCCTCACTGGGGATCGAGCTGAAATCTGGACATGTACCCTGACCAGGACTCAAATCCTGACCTCCTGGTTCATAGGTCAACGCTCAACCACTGAGCCGCACCTGCTGGGTTGAAACTCATTTCTTTGCTTATAGATTCACATGTATTTAAAAAATGTGCTCACTGTGTATCTGTTCTATACTTTTCCCCAATTCTGTATAATGACTATTTTCCATGCCATTAAATGTCTCTCCATTTAATTATTTTAATGACCACATGACTTAAATTATTCAAGTGTACCAACTGACTATATTTGGACATTTAGGTTGTTTGCAGTATTTTTGCTATTATAAAGAGTGCTATGATAAACATACTTCTAACTAAATTTTTATGCAAATCACTGATCATTTTCACCTGAAAGTGAAATTGATGAGAGGGGAAAAATTCATTTTTAAGGCTTCCTATATTTTTTGTACAATTGCCTTCCAGAAAGATGTGCCAAGTTATAATCTCATCAACATCAGTGGTATATGAGAGGATCCATTTCCAATACTGTCTCCAACATTAAGGCATAAACTTTTTAAGTGAGCTTCACCTAATTATCTTAACCTATTCTGAAAGTGCCGACTCAGAGTTTCCGAAAGGATGACAGCTGTGGGCATCGAGGCGGGAGAACTTTGCAATATGCCTTACTTTGTGGATAGCTCACGGGAGGGACAGTGATGGAGTAAGGTCGTTCCAGCTCAGTGATTTCCACAGTTCATTTCTAAGAGGCTTTCAGCAGCCAGGCGCCATACACAAACCAAGAGAAGTGAAAGCATGGCTTTTTTTTTTATTATCTACCTTTATTTCCATAGTTAATAGTATTAGTATTTTATTTTTGTTATTTTTTAAAATTATGTTCACATAGATACCAAAAACCCGCTCACTTGATGTAGGTGCAGTGGGGTGAAGGGGGGATTAGAGAACCTCACTGAGCTATGTGAAGTCCCGAAGTCACATCGTGGCTACGTGCAGGTCTGTTCTGTAAGTCAGCAGCCTCAATGAGCTCAAACCTCCACTTATAAAGTACTTTAAAGTTTACAAAGCTTTTGACACTTTGTGTATCTGAAAATGCCTTTATTCTCAATTAATAATAAGGTTGGCTATAGAATTCTAGGTTGTAAATGGTTTCTCTCAGAATTTTGAAGTTATTATTCCATTATCTTCTGTCTTCCAGTGTTACTGGGAAGACTTAAGCCATTGTGATTCTCAATCATTTGTTTTATTCCCGTCTAGAATACTTTAGGATCTTCTTTTTGTCTCTTTTGTTCTGAAATTTCATGAGGATGTACTATGATGTGTTTTGGTTTTTGTATCTTTGTGCTAAACACACACAGTACTTGCTTTACTATGCGAACTCATACCCTTCAGTTCTGGAAAATATTTGTAAATTGTTGCATTGAAGACTTCCTTCTCCCTTCCATTCTGTACTGTGCCTCAGCCAGAACACATTTACTTCCTCTCCTCCCTTCCCTTCTTTCTTCCCCTCCCCTCCCCTCCCCTCTCCTCCCCTCTCTCTCCCTCTGTCTGTCATTTAATTTTGGATCTTCCTACAAAGGGAGCCTAGAAGTCAGTATTTCTGGGACACAAGTGGGGCTGGGGGCTGGTGGTCCTCTCGGTATACAAACTTGCACTTCTCTCTTCCCCTTTTTGTAAGATGCTGCACTCAGCCATTCTTGGTAATCCTTGGTTCAGAACATTTCTGGTTTAGCCTCTTCACAGGGTAAATCTTCGGTCTTTACCAGGATTGTGGGAGGGGGATACCAAAAACCCGCTCACTTGATGTAGGTGCAGTGGGGTGAAGGGGGGATTAGAGAACCTCACTGAGCTATGTGAAGTCCCGAAGTCACATCGTGGCTACGTGCAGGTCTGTTCTGTAAGTCAGCAGCCTCAATGAGCTCAAACCTCCACTTATAAAGTACTTTAAAGTTTACAAAGCTTTTGACACTTTGTGTATCTGAAAATGCCTTTATTCTCAATTAATAATAAGGTTGGCTATAGAATTCTAGGTTGTAAATGGTTTCTCTCAGAATTTTGAAGTTATTATTCCATTATCTTCTGTCTTCCAGTGTTACTGGGAAGACTTAAGCCATTGTGATTCTCAATCATTTGTTTTATTCCCATCTAGAATACTTTGGGATCTTCTTTTTGTCTCTTGTGTTCTGAAATTTCATGATGATGTACTATGATGTGTTTTGGTTTTTGTATCTTTGTGCTAAACACACATGGTACTTGCTTTACTATGCGAACTCATACCCTTCAGTTCTGGAAAATATTTGTAAATTGTTGCATTGAAGACTTCCTTCTCCCTTCCATTCTGTACTGTGCCTCAGCCAGAACACATTTACTTCCTCTCCTCCCTTCCCTTCTTTCTTCCCCTCCCCTCCCCTCCCCTCTCCTCCCCTCTCTCTCCCTCTGTCTGTCATTTAATTTTGGATCTTCCTACAAAGGGAGCCTAGAAGTCAGTATTTCTGGGACACAAGTGGGGATGGGGGCTGGTGGTCCTCTCAGTATACACTTCTCTTCCCCTTTCTGTAAGATGCTTCACTCAGCCATTCTTGGTAATCCTTGGTTCAGAACATTTCTGGTTTAGCCTCTTCACAGGGTAAATCTTCGGTCTTTACCAGGATTGTGGGAGGGGGGTCAGGGTATCTACATAGCTCTCTTTCTCAGCCTTCTCCCCCTTAAAAGCACTTAAAGCGGAGAAACCTGAAATGTCAGTCATTGTTTGTCTCTCTGCTTTCTTTCTTTAAATAATTGTGATCTCTATCATTCACTGTCATTGTCTCCTCTTCTCTTTGATGTTATGTATTTGTATACTTTTATCTCTTTCTTTCATTTTAGTGGGGCTTTAAGGAAAAGTGGAGAATGACACTTGTTCCATCCAGTGTGTCTCAGTGAGTGTTTTTAGTACAAAGGTTTTTATTTCTGTAGGTGATCTTTCTCATGTACTCGATATACTACAAGGAAGCAAAATAAGACAGGGGCAGAAAGGAAGAGAGGGGAGAAAGGAGAGGGTGTGGATATGTGGAAGGAGCGCTGCTGACCCTTGTGCCTTAGATTCCCCATGGGGAACAACGCCAGGACTGGGTCAGGGCTTGAGTTTGATTCCTAGGATGATGTGTGGTCATAGGTGGGGCTCCATCTGGAGAAAGACATTGATATTTGCCAAAAAAGATACCGGTGGTCTTTGGCTCAATACAGCTTTTATTTATTACAAAACGATTCCCCAAAGTCTTTTCCACCTTTTAGCCAGAATTGATTTCATCTTCTCATTTTATTTTATCAAATAGGAGATTAGATTTCTTTTGATTCCCATGGGGAAGGGAATGGAAGTATTTCCATTTCCATTATGGTTTATTCTGATATAAGTTTCTGATCAATCACCAGCTAAAATTTGGGTTCCATAAAATAGTTCATTTACTCACTTATTCTTTCTTTCTTTTAATGCCCAGAGCAGAGTAACTTTTTTACTAGACACTGTGACATAGGGCTTAAGGTTTGCAGGTCTGTGTTCATTGTTAAATATTTAAACACAGATTAATTGACCACTATTATGTGGCATTGTTTTTTGGGTCCTTAGGACCAAAGTTGAACAAGGTATGATTTTTTTTTCGTCAGCTTGCAGAGATTACAGCCTTGTAAAAATCTGACCCCCATTCTAAAGAAATAAGTGTACTGTGAGTCGGCATAGTAATTTTGCACGTACGATGAATGAACAGTTTTGGAGCTCAGTTTCTAGCAGGGAGACCATATTCCATATTGGGAAACCACATAAGCTTGGAATCAGTTAGACTCAGCTTTCATTCCAGACTGGGCATTATGTCATGTCTCCTCTGAGTCCCAGTTTCCCCATCTACAAAATGGGGAGAATAATACCACTTTTCACAGGTTGGTTTAAATGTGGCAACACAGGTAAAAGCCTTGGACCTGGCTCTGAGGAAACAGTCTATTAATGGCAAGTAGGAGCTTTAGAAGGACAGCAGAGAATGTCAGACAAAGATTTTGAGCTCATGTTCCAGGTTTGCCCCTCTCTAGTTATGTGATGTTTGGTAAAATAATGTCTCTGGGCTTCAGTTTTCTTATGTTTGAAATTGGGATAGGGGGTCTGCCTTGCAGAGTTGTTATGTGGATAGTGTTAAATGGGATAATACAAGCCACTCTGGGTCATGTATAAGTGCTATTGTAAGTTTTATTATTAAAATGTTAGGGATCCTGGGGTGCTAGATTGCACTGTGAGGTTGTGTCTGAGGAAAGCCAAGCATTTGATTGAGAATTGGCCTGCTACTCTGTTTGGTAACCTGATCTTTATAGTACTCTTCTGAAAATTTAATTTAAATCTAATTGTCCATAGTGAGAATTTTCTTGACATGTTCTGTGGAGGTAGCTCAATCTGGAGGTGACCTTGGAAATAATAAATAAGTAGAAGGAGCTACCTTGTGTGTGTATGATGAAAATGTCATTGCCTCACTTTAAATTCCAAGACCTTCTCTTTACAAAACATATGAACAGCTTCTAGAAATTAAGTTGTTTGGGATGTGGGGGTTGTTTTCTTTAAAAGAGTAAAGAAATGATGAGCAGTATGCTAATGGGGACTCATAAACTTTCAGAGATGAAAAGTAGGTTAGAGACCACCTGATTAAAATTTTCAATTTTTTATTGATGAAGAAATTAAGCTTTAGAAAGCCTGTTACTTGTCCAAGACCACAAAGCTATTAACTAGTGAAGCTCAAGAAAATAGAGCTCCACTTAAATTTCAGCTAAAACAACATTGTAATAAAAGAGCTCAATGTATTATAATTGAATGCTTTAATGCTATCTCGCCAGTCTCAGCTTAGAATAGAAGAGATGGACTCCCAAAGGGTTTTCGAAACAATTTAGTTGTAAGAAAATTAAAACAAAAATCTTCATAAGTGAATAGAGATTTAGTAAGCATTTTTGAGTTTCTCAGTTAACACTTCGATTTTCATATGCAACATAGCTAATAATTTTATTTGTGTTCCTAATTATTTATTTCAAAATGTATCTAAAGCATCAAGTTCCCCTGTGTTAAGATTTCTGCTGATCATCACTGCTTATTTGTGAACCATAGTCACTGATACTCAGTAATTTGGCCAGATACTCAACCTCTTTTGTATTCATCTTCACATTGATCCATTCTTTTGTTCTCAGTTGTGTTTATTGTTGCAAGTTATAGTGACCATGAATACACAGTGTTTTTGAGGACCTTGAAATTGTAGGAAGACATTCACAAGGAAAGTCCATGTGATTTGTGTTTTATCAATTGAAAATGAGGCTTTTTCATGATTGGCAGTAGAAGTGGCCCAACTCTCCTGTGAATAATACTGTCTTAGTTTGAAATATAGGCTGCAGAAATAGTCTTCTTTTAAAACTCTCAAAGAATGTAAATCACACTCTTTCTTTGGGGAGAGCCATTTTGATGTTGCTGTTTCTTTATGTGCTGAGAAAAGCTCCAGATTTGGAATTTATTACCCTACTAGAGGCCCCGTGCATGAAATTTGTGCACAGGTAGGGTCCCTAGGCCTGGCCGGTGATCAGGGCCAATCAGGTTCCCCGCCTCCCCACCTCCGTGCCTCCTCCTCCCCTCGCTCCCTCAGAGCCCCACTGCCACCACTGATTGCCTGCTATGTTCCACGCTGCCCCCTAGTGGTCAGCGCAGGTCATAGCGAGCGATCGAACTCCCGATCTCCTGGTTGAATTCCTGAGGGGACACTTTGCATAATAGCCTTTTATATATATAGATTGTATTTTGGCTTCTCCTGAAATCCTTTGCAGAGGCAGTAGCTGGGAACACCATGATCCTGGAAATGGCGGAGTTGGGACAGTGCTGGTGGAGTGACATGTTCTATGGAGATAGTTCAATCTGGAGGCAACGAGTGTCTTGTTTTGGTTAATTGACCTAAGGGCCTAAGCATTCTTGACAGTTGGCTTTTGAATATCTGGCTTTGGATTTGTGTTATTGATTCTTTCTCCTCCTTAAATTTTGTTTCTGAGAAACAAAATTTTGTTTTCTCAAGCTTCTTCATCTTTGTATATATTAAAAATTATGAGGCCAATATATGCTTGTAGTAAAAAATTCAAACAGAACCAAAAGATTATACAATGCACTATAGACCCCCTCCAGTCTCATTGTTTACAGGAAACACAATCTGTTTATTTGGGGTTTTCTTCTAGACACTAGAGGTCTGGCTGGCCTGCCCCAATCGGGGCCAACTGGGCCAGGTCAGCCAGGGGGAGGGGCCGCGGGCAGTGGTTGACTGGCCGGCCCCGTCCCCTGGTCGAACTCCCAGTCGAACTCCTGGTTGAGGGGACAATTTGCAAATTAGCCTTTTATTATATAGGATTTTCTATGTGAACATACCCACATACATATACATATATATTTTTCTTGAATGGGAGTATGGTATACATATAATTCTCTACCTTGCCTTTTCACTTAATATAGTTTGGAGATCTTTTTGCATCACCACATAGGGTGAACTCATTCTTTTAAATTGCTAGGTAGTTCTCATGTTAGAGATATTCCATTACTTATTAGATTTTTCTCATATCCTTTTCTCTTTTCCTCAGACAACATACCTCAAGACAGGCCTTGAGTCAATCTCCACTCAAGGCATGTGTCACCTAGAGGGGGCTCAATTTCCAACCTTAAGAAAGCGGGCTGGTGGCAGCCTGGGACTACCATTAGCTGTCAGCACCTGTGCTTCCCTTTCACCTTCTGGTATATGAGGAATGGCATGTGTTTGCCAGCCAAAGTCAGAGCTGCCATGTGGCTCCAAGGGCATCGGAGTGAGGACAAGTGAGTGGGAAGTTGGGTACATCAGCGGCAAAGCCTTAGATTGGATATAATGAAGCAGAAAATCAAGGTATTGTGCTGTCAGAACTTTCAGGGTCAATAATGCTGCTCACTCTCTTCAAGTCCAGTAGCTTTGTCTGCTTTCCCAGATGGGAGGAAAGTCTCAGCACTTGTAAAGCCCATCTCAGGAAGAGCCTGCAGATTCCCAAAGGAAATGGAACTATCGGTTTAGCCTGCCTTCAAGCAAGAGTGCTAAACTTTGGACAAGATAAGTAGTTTTCAAACTTCTTTTAGAAAGGGAACCAATTTTTCAAATGAAATCTCTTTTACAATTCCCAGTGTATAAAAGAGATAAAAGTGCAGCTGCAGGGTTTTGGGTTCGGGTGGGGATCTGTTGATTTCCCCCCAACAATTTTCATTGCCTGGCAATTTTGCAGAACACAGACTGAAAAACAATGAACTAGATAGCATTTCAAAAAACCAAGATGTTATGATTTTATCTTTCTTCATCTTTAGAATATTATTTAGACAGGGTTTCTAATAGTATGTAGAAGTAATTATCTGCCTTGCATATAATTTTGAAGAGCAAACATTTTTTTGTCTTTTTTTTAAAGGGCCTGTTTTCACTTTGCTGCATTGAAGGGCAGCCTGCTAGTTGATATATCACTTCAGTTAACTTTTAGCTACTAAAGGAAAAGTTAAATAAAAGTATCCAGACTGGAGAAACTAGTTTGTAAAGGCAGTAAGTCTCTATACAAACTCCAAAGCCTCTGAGATTGATTGCTTTCAGTGTTTACTGCAGCCAAATGATTAACTAGAACCCTGAAACGGAGCCTCCTGAGAAGTGATTTATGCTGTGAATGCAGAAAGGATGTTTGCATATGACCATTGGGTTCTTGTTGGAGCCTTTTAAACATTGTTTATCTTGGGGGCACCCACCGCTTAGAGCATTATTTTCTTTTGTATTTTGTCGTCTTATGCCAAAGGCCAAGGCCAGCCTTGTAGTATTTACTGAATTTGGTTGTTCAGGGCTTTCTAGGGGGCACTGAGTGTGTGGGAGAAAAGCAGGCTTCAAACCATTTATAAAGTGTAGTGCTCTGAAAATTTTCACCGTTGCTAACAAGGCTTTTTGTAACTAAAGAAGCACAGTGCTCACAGGCATTGACTCATACTGTAATTATTTGGGATTTAAAAGATGAGATGTATGTTCAAGCCAGAGCCAACTTTTATGGAACCTTCTTTTTAACACCTCTCTTATGCCTTGAAGTTTTATTATGGATGAAACATTCCTATTTCTCCATATTGAATAGCATTCTTCATTCAAAAGTATTAATTGAGCACCTACTATGTGTCAGTCAGGGTTCTAGATCATTGGGATACAACAGTGAACAGAACAGACAAAATTCCACCCCTCAGGGGACCCTCAATTTTGTTCTCCTAGCTAGTCATTAAAAAATCTGAAAAGTCATCTGCCTCACCTTCTGCAAAAGGCGTTTTTTGAGGAAGACAGTGAGCTTCAGGGTAGTGAAACCTGTTATTTTGGTAGGGAACTTTCTGTGCACTCAAGGTAGGCTAATGGGAGATGATCATGGATTTGTCCTGAATACAGAAGATAAATAACACGCAGTTTCTCAAAATGTGCTATTACCTACCTGCATGTGGAAGAGTAAGACATTTTCTTAAAAACACACATTCCTCAAGGTGTAGTGTGGACTTAAAAGAAAAAGCATTCGGTTGCAATTCTCTTCTAATAGGGAGCATCAAGAGAGCTGAAGAACAGCTAAGAGAGAAAGGCTTTTCTTGGCTTCCTAGAGCTAGGGATTTCTAAAGCTTTCATGCTCCTTATCAGTTTTTTTTATAACCAGGAGAGTTTGAAGGCCTAACAGCTGACCAGAACTTTCAAGAATTCTTACTCTTCGTTGGGAAGATATATGAATTTTTAAGATACTGCCTTAGCTTTTTTTTTTTTTTAAATAATATTCTTCATCTGGAGATGGAAGAAATCATACTTGGTGAACTACTGTTCTGAAAAGGACTGATTCTAAGTGACAGTCCAGAAACTAAATCAATATTTGCATTATTCATATCACATTTTAATTCATTGTACTATGATGCTATATTTTAGAGAAATGAATGTTGGTGTTGCCATTGAGAAAGGTTGAAATTTCTGTACACATTTGAATTGGTTGGTATCTTTCCTTATGGATCTGTGTGTGCGTGGAGTGATGCTACCCCTTGCGTGGCTTCTGGGGCGGCAGGGTACTGCTCAAGGCACCTCCCCCAACCCCTTCACAGGAAGATTAAGGTGCAGGAAGGAGACCGAATGGCTTAAGGTAACTGAACACCTGGGGGTCAAGTTGTGCTTCTTACCCGCGTGCCTTTGTTTAGGGCTCTGGGTTGCTTATACCAGGCTCCAAGGGACAGCCAAGAACTTGCTGATTTTAAAATGAGAATATGCTTTAATTCAGGCCTAATTGTTGTATAAAGTCATGTACATGTATTTTCTTCCCAACCAGTGGCAAGCATGTTGAATTCAAGACTCTTCTCTTGCACTTTTGTTTGCATGCCCCTAATGGCATGCACACTTATTCTTAGCATATAAACCTTTTGTTAATATTTGTTGATTGATCAAGAGTGGCCCAGGGTCAATATCTCACAAATAATGACAGATTCAATTTCGGAGAATTTATTGACTCACTCAACAGATATTTGTTGACGTGCTGAAGGACTAGTGGGAATAAATAACTTACTTTTTGGTTCGTTATGAATCTGGTTCTCAGTGATAATGCATTGTGTTTGACATGATTATAAATTGATGAGGGATTTTCCAGGGAACTTGATCTCAGTACTCATAGCCATGTTCCATCAGCCTACTAGTGCTACTCACTTTATTGCCTAAATATAGCACTGAGCTCTCCTTTCTTTCTATGGTCAATGACCCAGCATAAACTTGAGCCTTCATTATTGCTTGCCTGGATTGTTGTTGTCGCTCAACAGTTCTCCCTGTTTCATTTGTGTTCTTGCCTCCCTCATATCCGTCTTCTAAGTTCTTCCACACTGATGCTACAAGGATCTTTCTAACCTGAAGACTGGTCATATCCCTAGAAGGTTTTGTCAGCGGCATATAAGACCTTTTGCTAATCTTCTAGCCTTAATTCCAGCTATGCCTCCTTGTCCACACTTTGTGTTCTAGGAATGCCCAGTGTCAATATCTCCTAGATTGAAAGATCTGAGAGAATTGGGTCCATGTCTGCATGTTCCTCTCTGAATTTCTGGGACCCAGAATGGTGCCCAGAATAGAGTGGGGTTCTATAAGATTTTGTAGAGTTGAACTGAATCAGGTACTCTCTGAAATTAACAAGATTTAAGCTTGTTAGCAAAGCAGATTACATTGCCTCTGTCTAATCCTTTAAATTCTTATTGGATGAATTCAGCACTGTTTGCCAAAGCACTTTGTGAAATGAAAAATAGATGGCTCGTTCCTCTCACTGCTCAACAAAACACAAAAATTTATTTAGAACATTTAGCACTTGTCTATTGCTGAAGACTATGTGCATTTCATCCGATTGTCCTTCTTCTCTTCTGTTATGAGGAGGTGGTATTAATTTCTAAAATAATAGAAAAGGAGGAGTAAAGAAATGCAAGGGACTCGTACTATGTTCTTCCAAGTATCTTTTGCTTTTTGGTTATCTTGAGAAGCGAACATGCAAAAATTTCATTGATTTCTCAGTATTTTTAAATCTGCTTTACATTTCATAATTCTTCCCTTTTCATATTCTGCAAACAAATTTTCTTTATAACATTGATTCTACATTTACCCAGTGATGTTCGATCAAAGTTTATGGATTTAGTGTTATTTCAAGATCTTTCTGGCCCAACTAGATCAAATTATTTACTTAAGAAGTCTCTGCAAATTCTCTAGTCTTTGTTCAGTAGAAATTTATCTGTACTTAAAACTTTGAATTGAAGATCATTCACTGGGAGTTGCCTTCTTCATAGCCACTTTTAATTTATGGGATTTGTTTTCTTACTCCCATTTCATGAGACTGAGAGACTCATACATATGCATGTAGTTAATATGTGGCATGCCCTTTATATTCAGAGATGAAGCCACTTACCATTGGGTTGGTATCTTGAGCTGTGCCTCATGGAAGCACATGGACAAACATTTCACCCACAATTTCTCTTGATCCCCTCATTTTTTCGGAACGAATGATGTACACATTAGAGGGAGTTGTATGATTTTTGTGTAAAGAAGAGCCAGTTCAGACTGAGTAGAGTTAAGTAACTTGCTTAACTGGTCTGTTTGCCTAAAACCCACTTAAAATATTTTTTATCATGCAGTTTTATAAAAATCCTGAAAAGGAAAAAGAACATTGTAAGGAATTCTCCTGTACCCATCACTCAGCTTTAAAAGCTGGCAACATCTACCAGTTTGGGAGCCCAGTCTTTAGTACCATTATGCTTGTTCCACCCCTGACATAGGTTTAAAGAAATTCAGTTTGCATTGGGAAGATCTGGAAGTATTACATTTCTTTTTAGGCCTGTTTTAATTGCATTTAGGTAATTATGCTCATCACCATTTAAAATCATTCTCATTGTTAATATTTGAAAACTCACAAAACTAAGAAAATCCATATTTAATCCCTGGAGGGGAAAAATGCAAAAGTAAGCAAAGTGAAAAATCTTAGCAGATGGGTAATTAAAAGCAAACAAAGCAGAATTATCCCCAGAGTTTAATCACAGTTCCACAGACTAAGAATGTGTGCTTTATCTGGGAGATTAAATGCACTCAGTCCTTGAATATCTGGCAGCAGATAATTGACTTTGTCTTGGGTTTTCTCCACTCTCTGGTCTGATGTGCTTCCTTCTACCATCTTCCTGGCCCAGCGAGGTGACCATGTGTGATTGTCTATTTATGATTTTCATTATTTTTGGATGAGGCATTGGATTGTTTTGAGTGTTCATATCGCTTATCTATGGTCTTCACTCACTTAATAAAACATGGATTCAGGTAGTTGCATTAAACTTATAAAAACTTGAGTCCATGGCCCGTTCATCTTGCATCCATATCACTTAGGACAGGGTCTGACTTCTGATAGGTTCTTGGTGCTGGGTCCTAGGCTGGAGGAGAACCACCCTGAGATGATAAGACATTGGTTAAGAACCTCTATGTGGATTGCTTTATTTTCAAACTGGATCGCTAGACCCTGAACAAAAACGTTTTGGCATCTGTTTAATATAAGAAAAAGATTGTGTTGTTGAAAATAAACTGAAAAATGAGAAAATTAAACTGATCTAATTTTACTCTGAGCACGTGACCAAGAGTAAAGTAAATAGTAAACTCTGCTGAAATGGAAAGAAAACAACATCTGAGGCAGAGATTATAGTTAGAAAGCAAAGTTATTTTTCAAAACTATTGTTTCTGCTGTGATCTTTTTTCAAGTTAACTGATGATACAGTCCCTTGCTTTTTCTAATAGAGAAACACATGGCATTCTAGGAGCTTATTTATAACCCACTGGGAAGAGCAAACGGTAAAGAAGAAAGCTCAGCTGCACATTTTAAACACCGTGCTTCGTGTGGTCAGGATGAAATGTTATTCTGCTTGTACTATGGTATCTCTTATATCTGAGCAAACATACCTGGCTTACTTTCCCCAGCTTCCTCCTCTGCTTTCTCTGTTCAGGAAATCATTTTGGTTAAGTTTCTTGTGTAGGGCGAAACCCATGGACTGGTGCAGAGCTGGTGAGTGGCCCATCAATGGGATCTCTGTTAGCTCATTTTTCATCAGGGAGATACATTTCTTTCCCAAAGCTGTGATCTAGGAGAGTTGCCAAGCAGCTAGAGTTTAAAAAAACACACATACAAAACAGCAAACAACGTAATTCTTTCATGTGGCGCCCTCTTCCCTTGTGCTCATTATGCTGTTGCTGACTGACCAGTTCTAAAGCAGAGTCCACGCTTCCTTTGCCTTCGACAGTTTCTGGGCTCTTGGAATCTTAGTTACAGCTTGATTCCAAATTTTCTTTCACTGATCTCTCTGACCCAACTAAATCAAATTATTTACTTTTTTAAAAAAGTTATTTATTTATTTATGGTTTAAGGTATTACAAATAGTAGTACATATGTCTCCTTTTGACTTTCCCCCAGTCTCCCCTACACATGGAACATGCCCTCACGACCCCCCAGTGTCTTGAGTCCATTGGTTATATTTATATGCATGCATACAAGTCCTTCAGTTGATCTCTTACCTTCCCCCCAAAACCTCCCCTACCTTCCCCCTGTAGTTTGACAGTCTGTTCGATGCTTCTTTGCCTCTATCTATTTTTGTTCAACAGTTTATAATGTTCTTTATATTCCATAAATGAGTGAGGTCATGTGGTATTTATGTTTCACTGACTGGCTTATTTCACTTAGCATAATGGGATGACCGAGTGGTCTAAGGCGCCAGACTCAAGCTCCGCTTCAAATTCTTTACTTAAGAAATCCCTGCAAAATTTTTAGTCTTTTGTCCAGTAGAAATGTATCTATCCTTACTCCCATTTCATGAGGCCAAGAGACGCCTACATATGTGTGTAGTTAATATGTGTTATGCCCTTTATATTCAGAGATGAAGTCACTTACCATTGGGGTTGGTATGTTGAGTTGTGCTTCATGGAAGTACATGGACAATAATTTCACCCACAATTTCTCTTGATCTTCTCATTCACAGTTGCATAGACTAAGAATGTGTGCTTTATCTGGGAGATTAAATGCACTCAGTCCTTGACTATCTGGCAGCAGATAATTGACTTTGGGTGGAAGTGGAAGACTCTTTTTGTGGGTTGGGACCTAATTGAAAAATGATAAAAATTCATGAACGATTTCTCAGGTTTACTTTGGTGCGCTCAGCAGGTGTAAAACATTTACAAAGCATTCATGTTCATATCTGACCTTGTGTGTTCTTTGAACCTAAAGTCTTCATCTTTTTTTTTTTGATATCGCTGTTTATCCCTTTGATGGACTCTGTAGTGGTAGCTTAAAACAGATATATTTTCTTTTCTTTCTGGATCTTCAGCAGGGCTGGTATGGAAAGAGCCAATTGACTCAATTTGCTTCCATCTGCTTTGTTTCGTGAATGCCTCTGGTGGCCACAGCCAAGCTCCCCTGACCAGAGGAAACAGTGATGCCCACCCAGTGGGTGGGGGGTGATTTTTTTTTTTAATGGTGAGTACTTGAATTTGGCTTATGTGTAACATTCTGTAAAGAAGCAGTTATTTCCCCTTACCTCAATAAGATGCGGTCTCAGGTAGCTTTGGCAGGCTGAATGAAAATGACCTCTGTCTCAAAGGAGGCCTTTCAGATGATTGAATTGAATCGACTAATTCTAAATGTAGCACCACAGTGAGAAATGTCTAACAATCAATTCTGCGGCCCAAAATTGGTTGGACAAAAGTGGTTTTAGCTCACCTGTTTGCCTAGTGGCCACTCTCTCCCACTGCTTCCGTTCCTGAAGGATGGCATGGAAGACACACTGCCAGTTTCCAGCAATGCGGTGTTCATCTCCTTCTAGCGCCTTCTCACTTCTGCTGCTGCCACGAGTTCAGGACGCCCACTCTCTCTCTCTTCTAACCTCTGAATACCAGCAGCCCCTTCTAGATTGGCCTTTCCAGTGGCTCTCTGCTCTGATTGCTCTGTGGAAGTTCTCCTTTAAACTCTGCTGAGTGCGAAGAGTGATTACCAGCTATGTTGCTCCAGCCACATGCAGTGAATTCAATTTCCACGTGTACATTGTAATCAACAACCAAAATATTTTTGTTTCACCTTGAAAATATATCACGTGTTATGTTTTGAGGCTTGCTGCAATGTATAATGTGTTCAAGGCAAATGGCACTTGGGTTCTTTGATCTTGGTTCTTTGTAGCGAAACTAAGTTTTTGTTTATTGTACCTTACATGACCCCATTTTCCATATTAGGGTGGTTGGTTGTTGAACTCTCTTGTTCATGTAGCTATGCCATGACTGTTTCATTGTTTGAAATCTCTTACTGAAGAATGGCTGTCATGTTGATACGGTGTTAAAGTTAGGATCACTGTGTTTTGGCCTTGGGTATCCAGTAGATGAAGAGTAACCACAACAGTGATTGGGATCTGTAAACTGTGGCTGGGATAGTGTAACTACAGCCCTTGAGCCAGACAGTAGCAGGAGCTCTTTGACATCTAGGGCAGCGCCTCTCAATCAGATGTCATAGTATTTGGTCAGCAGTGCAGTGTGTCACCCACATTGGATGCTAGTGTGATGGGGCAAAACCTACCAGTATGTGGGTGGGTGTTCAGAGATTCTCAGGGTGCCTACTTTCTGAGAAAGAAAGCATTAAACTCAGTGAATGAATTTTGAGAGGAAAAACAATCAAGTTGGAATACAAACTAAGTCCTTGCAAGCTTCATTGGAGGGGAACTTGATGTAGTGGGAGTATGAAGGCTGGGCTGGAAAAGTTCAGAGAGAAGTGACCTAGAAAAGCAGATAGAAAAGGTGTGATGGTGGATAAGTGACAGTTCTTGTGGAGTGGGCCAGTGAGTGGCTCCTGGGAGTTGTGTGTTGTTTGAGAATAATATAAGACAGGGCTTTCATGTGGCACTGGACTCTATTCTGGAACTCCTTTAAATGACTGTGAGAGCTGCAAGAGAAATGGGAAAGTCTTATTTGGGCTATGAGTTTTAATTGCGACATTGTTCTGGATCGTGTGGATCATGGCTTTATGTTTGCAGTAGTGATTACTATTATGAATTTTTTGTATAATTTACCTTTAAAAATAATTTAGGACTAATTCATGATTATTCCTATATTATTACTCTCTCTCTCATAATCATTTAAAGCATTCCCCTCACCCTGGGAGAGAAAGGATGCTCTAGGGATTATACATACTCTCTTACCTATCTTATCCACGTTACAGTTCAGAGCAGGTATCTATTGCTATTAATTAGTGTGGGGATTACCACTTATTTATAATGCTTGTGATTTGTTATTTTATAGTTTTTCATTTACCCATGGGTAAATTTTTAATAAGGAAGAAGGCAAGGATAGATGAAGAAAGCCTGAGTAATGTGTTTGTATCTCTGCTGAACATGAAAAAGAAATATGTTTTAAATGTTTCCTTTGGTAAGAACCCAATAGTTCCATGGGTCATAAGCGAAGGACTGTAGGTCAAATACATCAAATACAGCCTACATACATGTTTTATTTGTCTCTTTGGTGTTTTAAAAAAAGTTGAGCCTAGACCAGCCAATGTGGTTCAGTGGTTGAATGTCGACCCATGCACCAAGAAGTCACTGGTTCAGGGCATTTGAATGTCGACCCATGCACCAAGAAGTCACTGGTTCAATTCTGGTCAGGGCACATGCCCGGGTTGGTGTCTAGATCCCTAGTAGGGGGTGTGCAGGAGGCAGCTGATCGATGTTTCTCTGTCAGCTATGTTTCTATCGCTCTCTTCCTCTGCCTTCCTTTCTCTGAAATCAATAAAAACATTTTTTTAAAAAGTTGAGTCTATTGCCAAAATATCAAATAAGGAGATTTAAATAGGAAAATCCTACTTTCTAACTTCTCTTGAACAATTGGAAGACTTGGGAACATTGGGCTCATATTCCCATGGCAACACTCTCTGGATGTGTTTAAGAAGTCTTGCTCATCTGGTGGGGCACACGCACTTCAGTTTGCTGTTGTCCACATGCTGTTTCCTGAGGCACCGGAGTATGCTAGTCCTAGCTGATCACTAACTCCAAGGTAGGCAAAATGATGACGTTTTAAAAGTTTGTAGTAATTCTAGTAATATTGATAATGTTAAATACCTGTGTATTATAATATAAAACTATAAAGTAGGGTTTACTTCTTTAATTAGAATATTTTATTTTTTAAAATATATGTTTATTGATTTCAGAGATGAAGGGAGAGGGAGAGAGAGATAGAAACATCCATGATGAGAGACAATCATCGATTGGCTGCCTCCTGCATGCCCCCTACTGAGGATTGAGCCTGCAACTGGGGCATGTGCCTTTACTGGGAGTTGAACCCTTACTTTCTGGTTCATAGGTTCACACTCAACCAGTGAGCCACACTGGCCAGGCCAATATTTTATTTTTTATATAGGAACATTTCCAATATCTTTCAATGTCTTATTTTATTACCCAGAGGAAAGCATAAGCCAAAGTTTAAAGATATAAAAAGATGTTTTATAATTCAAGAAATATGATTATTCTAATCCAAAAACTAACCACAGGTTTTTTTTATGAGAACTTATCTTTTTCAGCTCTCTAATCCACAGATTATATTAGTAAGGGAGCCAGTATACATAAATAAACTCCACTTTATTATTTTACATTACTATCCACACTCTAGATTTTGTGGGTTTGAATTCTGACTCTGTCACATATAAGCTGTGTAGCCTGGATAAGCCAGAGCTTCTCTATGCCTTGATCTTCTCACCTGTGATATGGGAATCATTATAGGATTTACCTCAGATGATTTATTTTAATTAAATTAAATGAGCTAGACAGAGCAGTTGGCTCAGAATAAAAATTGAATAAATGTTACCTATTATTACTACTTTTAGATAAAGATTTTTGTGTTATCCTATTTACTTTATTCCATTTTTTTTTTTTGCCTGGGAAAACATTGGGGTCAATATTGGGTGTATGTTGGGCATGTCTATATCGTCTGTCAGAAGTATGGTTGCAAAATTCTACTCTAGAAAAATGTTCTCAATTTTCACAATTTCATCTAGTATCATAGATCTTCACCTGTAAAATAAAGACATCTCTTTGTCATCTACCTTGTAGGGTAAAACAAAGCAGGAAATCGTACTGATAATTGAGGCTGTTAGTACAAAGTGCTGGAAAGACTTTGTCTGCCATAAATGAATTTGAATATGAATTTCATATTCCACTTCCACGCTTTTTTCAAGCCTCGGTAATCGAATATAGAAAAGCATCAGTATCATGTTGTGTCCAATAGATATGCAAACTACTAATTTATTGATATGGAAATAAACTTTGTCCTTCATGTCTGTGGCCTTGTAATTTTATTTCTTGATGTTGACTTTGAATTTCTGCTAGAAGGAGGAAAAGCAGGTTTTACGCCTCTGCCTAAAAGGAATCTGTAAGAAAAATGTTTTTTAATCAGCATATGTGGGATATAGCACTAACTTGGGACAATGATCTGCATCCAGAGAAATGTACGATCGTGTCCTTCCATCTTGTTGTTCACTCTCCCAGAAAAAAATGGGTTTTAAGTGGGACAAGATAGAAATGGTGCCACAAAAACTATTTTTTTGATTCAAAATAGCTGTTTTCTGGCATCCGAGGAAGCCTACATTGTTGAGCACCACTGTCCTTCCTGAGAAAACAGAAGGGTGTATTTCACGGTTGTAAATGAAGATTGAGTGTGATGGGTTACAATAGAGGAAAATGTCCCCTTAAGTGATTGCAGAGACACAAATCTATCTCAGCTGTAGGGTTTTCAGTGCAGAGGACCTTGTAAATTTTGTCTGGCTGCCATTGCCGTTGTGGTTACATTTATTCCATTTCTGTCACTGCCTGTTAGGTGAATGTTTTGCTTTTATCTGATAACTTGGGAAACCCAAGGTATTTCTCCTGAGGCGACCGGCAGAAGAGTCTCTCAGGAGCTGGTTGATTCTGAAGTACGAAGCTGCTTTTCCTGAAGGGAAGGTGTATTATTAGATATGGTTTTGGTCCCTTGCTGTGTCAGTGTAAACCATCCTGAATTGGGGAAAACAATAAAGTGGAATAACCTACGAAAGGAAAAATCCAAGAAGCAGTGCTGCTGTTTTTATAGCTAACTGCTAGAAAACAATTTGTGGGATGAGGCCTTGTCCCCCTCTCCAACCTTCCCTAGCACTGAGCATGTGAGCGATGAGGCCCCATACTTGAAGTGGAATTGGGCAAGAAGCAACAGGCAGATGAAGCACAACTGTCACCATTCCGCTGCCTGCTTGTCTCTAGAAGAACACACCCAAACCTCAGATGGTAGAAAACATGGTAAAAACACCACTCTTTTAGTGGAGACTCTTGGAACATTGCCCAGATCTTATAAGGAGCATTTTATTCACATTTCTCCATTCCGTTTTATTCATCTTTTTATGAGTAAATTTAAGTGCATAGACCCTTGTTTATATAATTGTACTCCTTAACATATATAATTCCTTGTAAATAAATTACATATTTTATTTATCATTCTTTGAAAATTTAGTCTTTTTCTCCCTGTTGTTATAAAAATCTATATAGTATTTCTCACTATTAAAAAACCACCTCTATTTTAATTAAATTTTATGGTCAAAGGTTTTTCACATTCCTGAGACCAGTTAATTGAGTTACTTAATTATTCTAAGAGCGAGTTATATTTATAATGGTGTTGTTAGCAGAGATCATAATTTAGACCTGGTGTCTAAGTTGTGGGAACTTTCTAAAAGTTATTGGGTGCTCAGATTTCAAACCATCCTCCTCTGCCTCCCACCCCTGCCAAGGGAACAATATTCTAAATTATAATAAATGAAGATTAGATTTCCATTGTAACCCAGAAATCTATGTACTCCACCCTGGGGCTGATCTCTAGAGTTACAGTTTCTTATTGCTTCTTTGGAAAAATTAGTCCCAAGTCACAGTGTTACATATGACTTCCATAACTCCAGTATTGACAAAAATCATAGTCTGCCTTTCCCTTTGTACTTGGACTGTTAGAGTTTTTTTCTCTCCTTCCACTCTAACCTGAGCAGTGTGAAGAGTTCTATTCATTTTCCTCCTTTCGGTGCAGGGATCTGAAAGGAGTTGGATGGGGTCACATTTGATGAGGATGGCAGCAGGAAGAGGTTTTTGCTCTGCTTGCCCAACTCCATGCTCTCTATCTGGATGGTGGGGATTGCATTGGTACAAGGGATGTGTTCCCAGAGGCATTGGGCATAGAAAGCAAAAGGGACAAGGAGGACAATTCAAGTCAGAGTTCCTAAACACAGACATTAAATCAATGGTCTGTGATAGGATGTTGCAGAGCAGACAGAAATGATTTTATGCAGAAATGCTGCTTGCCCAACTCCATGCTCTCTATCTGGATGGTGGGGATTGCATTGGTACAAGGGATGTGTTCCCAGAGGCATTGGGCATAGAAAGCAAAAGGGACAAGGAGGACAATTCAAGTCAGAGTTCCTAAACACAGACATTAAATCAATGGTCTGTGATAGGATGTTGCAGAGCAGACAGAAATGATTTTATGGAGAAATGGGGCCCAAGGATGGGCAGGCAGAAACACCTTTGTAGGGTATGTTCAGTGTTTTCCATTGGAGAGAGTGGGGCAGTATGTGATACTTGAAGCATGGAACAGACTGACAGGTCTCAGAGGGGAAGGGGTCGGGGCACAGGAAGAGAGTAACCAAAAGAAACATATATGCATATATGGACACAGACAATAGTATGGTGAAGGCCTGAGTGGGAGGTGGTGGTGGTGGTGAATCAGGGACATCTGTAATACTGTCAACAATAAAATAAATAATAAATAAATAAGGAATATTTTTAAAGTAGTGTGTTTGTAACTTCAAGTCACTCATAATGCTTTAGAGCAATATAATTTTTGAATCAGTACAGAGAAGAGATTTAGAAAGGTTTTGATTTTGTAAAAATGCTAATGTAAATTTAGTACTTACTAAAGGCACTAAAATTGTTCAAAAAGGAAAAAATATCTTATCTGAGATAATGCCTTACATAAATGTAAATGATTACTATGTAACAACTTTTCTGCAGAAGGACTCTAAAGGCTATTTAAAATCTCAATTTTTATTAAGAGGAAGTTGAGTATTTTAATGAGGTTGTATTTAAACATGGGCACAACAGAGTTAATATCTTTTTCTTTTTAAAAAGTGTTCTAATATTTTCCTCATTCTTCTTTGTCCTCTTTTTCCTGTAGGTCTTTTAAAAAGTAACATTTTCCTGCTTCATCAGCCTATAACCAGCCTAAAGTTCTTTTTCAAAACTCCCATCTTCTTGAATCTATGTCTAAAGCTTCCCTGAAGATCAGACTCTGCTTGGAATCTGTTCACTAGTATTTATTCACTCATTCAGGTCTATTGCTAGGCAATGGTAATATACTAATTAGGAAGTCAAGGTTTCTGCCCTTCTAGCCTTTAGTCCCTTATGTCAGAATACATGTTAGAAAGGCCAATTCTAGAGTAATTCTCTTGATGCTCTAAAAACTAATGAGCAATTATGCCGAAATTTCTTCCCCTCATTTTTTTTCCTTTGAGAATGGTTAATGTCTAGGTAAAAATCAATCAGAGCTTTCTGAGCTAAAAACATGATAAAGCTGACCCAATGACCTTTCTTTTTGACAAAGTAAAGGCTTATAAAACACTGTCATCCATGTCTCTGGCATATAGTAGGATATTTTGCCTTTTATATTACTTTACAGTGTGTTTCACACGATTTCCTCTTATGAGAAGGCCCAACATTCCTGCATGTGGCCTTCCTCAGTGTCCAGCTCTTATTGGATCCTAATTTTTATTTTGACTTGAGGAACTCCAAAGATCTTAGAAGTAAAATAAGATAACTTCTTGGAAAGCACATCAAACTGCTAAGTTAGAAGACCTGAGTTCTAATCCTCGCTTTACTAGCGTTGCTTTTATTGCTTTCCTTCTCAAATCTTCTGTTCACTCATCAGTAAAAGGAAGGGCTGTGTTAGGTAAAAAGTAAAGGTCTATATTAGGTAGTTTGTGTAATAGACCACCCCCAAATGTCTGTGTCAAAACAGTAGCTATGCATTATTATTCTGGAGGCACCTGTGGGTCATCTGGGCAGTTCTGCTCACATGGATCAGGCTTGCTTGGTTTTGATTAGACTTGCTCATGGTTGTGCAAGTTGGCTAGAGGGCTGGCCAGGGCCTGGGTCCTCTGGAATGGCCTCTCGCCCATAGCTGGTCAATGACTGGGCACTAAGATGAGAGTGCCATCTATTTCTCATCAGGCTAGCCTGGGCATATTCTCTCGGCCAAAGCATGTTCCCCAAGAATGTGAGCAGACACGTATGAGGCCTCTTGAGGATTAGTAACTCCACCACATTCTGTTGGCTGAAGCAAATCTCAAGGCCAGCCCAGATTCTAGAGGTGGGGAAATTGATTCCAAAATCTCATTGAAAGGGCATGGAAACAGGGAGTGGGAAAGAATTATAGTCCATTTTGCAATTAATTGACTATAGGCCCCTTTGAGCCTTAACTTTTTGTTAAGCCTGTAAGTAATCTAATTGGTTATTTAAATACCTACTACTGTGCTTAGGTACTGAAACAAATGCAAATTAAAAAAATAGCACTTGACTATACTGAAGGCATTTTATAAAACCATTTTCACTTTCAGAGAAACATAAAGTAAAAGATACCCTTGAGGAGCTGGCAGTGTGGTTAAGCAAATAAGGCTCATATGTTAAAACATAAACATTTCAAGACCATCTTTTTTTTTTTTTTTGGTAAGGGCTGCAGAACACAGAAAAGCAAGAAGCAAATGTGGGCTGGAATTGTGTACTAAGCCTTGAAAGATGAAGTGTCATTGGTTAGATCCAGACTAATTAGACTTTTTTCCTTTTGATCATCCCCTTACTAGTATATTTATACACATAAAGAGAACAAACTGTGTTTTAATTAGGCAAGGAAAACAAACAATTTGCAGGTGGATAGTCAGTCTCAAAACCTATTTCTTGCTAATTTAAGGAAGAAGTTACATTTTGACTATAGATTTTTGGTAAATAAAAGTTATTTTCCAAAGAATGTTTGATTTTTATCAATATTCACCAAATGAGTTTAGGCAGTGATTCCTTTGAATAAAGCAAAGGGATTAATTTCTACCACTGGCAGAGGTTACTGGCTGTTCACTAAAATTCATTTCCCCTTTCTACATCTCCCAGCCTCTCTTGCAGGTAGGTGTATCACTAGACTAAGTTCTAGCTCACAGTATGTGAGTGGTAAAACATGCGCCACTTCCTGCTTGTTCCATAAAACCGCCAACAGGTGCTTCTCCATACAGTCTCCCTTGTCTGGCTGTGTGGGGGCCCCACCCAGGGCGACTTTGGAAGCCATAGATTGGTGTTTGAAGAGCTGCTGTCACCTGTGTTCTTCAATGATTGCCTGGAGCAGAACCCCTCTTTCAAACAGGAGCATCTGCCCTAGGTTATTAACTGAGCAAAACATGAAATTCTATTGTGTTCAGCACAATAACACAGTGGATCTATTCCAACGAATACAACTAATAATACCTCTGCTTATAAAATCAAGGTAGCTAAAGCATAATTAAAGAGTTTTGTAGCTTATTTTCTCTATCCAAGACCTAAATCTTGATACAAAGTTGAGTTCAATAAATACTGATTGACTCTCTTCCATCTACAAAAGGCTGAGCTCATTGCTGTACCAAGAACTGAATGAGAGTATTCAGCTTCAGGGAACACATAGTCTCATAGGGTAGAATGATTATTAACAGTGTAGTAAACCTATTTTGTGGTACAGAATGAATTAATGAATCATAGAGACCCCTGTATTTAGTGACTAGAACAAGATAGAAAATTCTTAAATACTGATTGACTCTCTTCCATCTACAAAAGGCTGAGCTCATTGCTGTACCAAGAACTGAATGAGAGTATTCAGCTTCAGGGAGCACAGTCTCATAGGGTAGAATGATTATTAACAGTGTGTAAACCTATTTTGTGGTACAGACTGAATTAATGAATCATAGAGACCCCTGTATTTAGTGACTAGAACAAGATAGAAAATTCTTTTTTTCTGTAATAATGATCATCATCATTATTATCAATTATTATTATAATTGCACATACTGTGCTTTAGGATCTTTTCCAAGTCCTTAGGTGTAATGAATAACTACTTTGGTTGTTATAAAACCCACATGCATTAGGTGTTGTTTATTTCCCCATTTTACAGATAAGAAAAACCAACACACAAATTGCTTAAGTAATTTACCCAAGGTCACATAGGTAGGAAGTGACTTAGCTGGGCTTTGAGCCAGGCAATCTGAGCCTATGCTGTTAACCAACAGGCTACCTATAATAATAAAAGCATAATATGCTAATTAGACTGGACATCCTTCTGGACGACCTTCTGGATGAAGCTGGGGCTGCAAGGGAAGCCCGGGTCCCAGGTGCCGGAGGGAAATCAGTGCCGGCAGCCAGGGGAAGGAAGGCCTACTCTTGCACGAATTTCATGCATCAGGCCTCTAGTGCTTAGATAAGCAAGTTGATGCAGTTGGTAGTCATTGAAGCATGGGAACATCCACTGATCTGGGTGGACATTTGACCGATGCCTTTGAACTTTTTAGCACTTACAAGCTCAGGTTGTAAAAGTGTACTTGGTGTTCATGGTTATGCTGCATTACATGGTTCTTATGTGGTTTGTGTTCTAAATATATCATGATTTTTTGAGGCAATTATCTTAATTTTTGTGGGTTTCTGTTTTCTTATGTAGCCACTTAAGATTGCACCAGTTCAAAATAGTTAATGATGACTATTTGCAAGTGTTATCTTCCCAAGCTGACTTTTTAAAGGGTCTCCAACTTATTGAGAATATAAAATACTGACCTTCACCCACACTGAGTACCTGTTGAGTGGCTTCTTGCTGAGCAAATCTATAATAATAAAAGCGTAATATGCTAACTAGACTGGACATCCTTCTCGATGTCCTTCCAGATGATCTTCTGGATGAAGCCAGGGCTGCGAGGGAAGCCCCGGTCCCAGGTGTTGGCGGCCAGAGGGAAGCCCAGGTCCTAGGTGCCAGAGGGAAGCCGGTGCTGGCAACTGGGGGAAGGAAGGCCTACTCTTGCATAAATTTCATGCATCGGGCCTCTAGTATATAATAATACACTGAGTAGATTTATCTCTCAGACTCTTATCAGGATCATACCATACAGGTCTTCCCCCCCCTCCTTGTCCACTGCATTTGCTCTGTAGCGCTAATTCAGAGGACAGTGTGTGATCCTTCCTTTCCCTGAGCCACTCCTCAAGGAAGGCTGGGTTTCTAGACAGGATGCAAATTGCTTTTACATAGCACTTTTGCTTTTCCCCCTTGCAATATTTACACAAGATGCTTTGGCAAATATAAACCTCATCTGAAACCTAAATTCTCTTTTCCTTGAGTAGGCACAGTCAAAATGTGCAAAATGCCATTTATATTACTGTCCACTACATTTTTTCATTTTGTGAGAGTGTTGGACTTTTTCTGAGAATTATACTATATCAGCTCTCTAGTGGGGATAATTTCAGTTTTCCTTAAACGATTGTGACTGCTGTCCTACTTTTTTGGTTCACTTGTGATCATTTTCTCTTGTAGGGGATGCTGGATAGAAGTGTTTTCTGAGCATCCCATCTGTTACATGCTGAAGTCCTCTGGTGACTGAGCCAGCTCCTGAGAAAGAGGCTATACAGGTGCTAACGGATTCTTAGAAATGCTTTTTTTCTGGGGCCATTGTGTCTGGCTAATTCTGAACCTTGTTGGATTTTGTGAGGGTGCTTTGTGGGCTAGACGTCTGGCAAGACAGAATAAAAGAAGGAACTGGCAGTGTCCATTTACTAAAGTTGGCAGCTCTTCACTGGGAAATTTAGATGTAAATTATGATCCAGGTTGGGGCTGCTGCATGTACTACAAGAAGGGTTTTGAAAGTCCAACAGGTCTAACAAGGGACTTGTAAACTGCAGGCTGCCCTTTTATCCCTAGAATACAATGGACTTGAGCTATTCAGGAATGAATTAAGTTTTTTTTTTCAATAATCATGCATTCATCATCTTTGCCCAAGCTATGTTACTGAAGTCAGGAAGTGAATGGGAAGCCAGGAATTCCGATTTTCACTAGCCAAGTTACCTTTGACCAATTGTTTTACCTCTTTTCTTTCTCCCTGTAGCAAAGCTAGTTGTGGCTCACGGAATTCAAGAGCTGGTGAAGGGAATGACATTGTGAGTGTACTGTATTGGAGTTTGTCTCTGTCCAATGTCACATCGTGTAACATTGTCATGTTGCTTAATCTCTCAACTTTAAATTTATTTATTTATTGATTGATTATTATTATTTTTTTGAGAGAGAAAGAAACATTGATCTGCTATTCCACCTTAATCTCTCAACTTTAAATTTATTTATTTATTGATTGATTATTATTATTTTTTTGAGAGAGAAAGAAACATTGATCTGCTATTCCACCTATTTATGCATTCATTGGTTGCTTCTTATATGTGCCCTGACCAGAGATTAAACCAGCCGTGGGCAAACTACGGCCCGCGGGCCGGATCCGGCCCGTTTGAAATGAATAAAACTAAAAAAAAAAAAGACTGTACCCTTTTATGTAATGATGTTTACTTTGAATTTATATTAGTTCACACAAACACTCCATCCATGCTTTTGTTCCGGCCCTCCGGTCCAGTTTAAGAACCCATTGTGGCCCTTGAGTCAAAAAGTTTGCCCACCCCTGGATTAAACCCACAACCTTGGTGTACTGGGACAACCCTCTAGCCAACTGAGCTACCCAGCCAATCTCTCAACTTTAGATGCCATTTCTCAAATGGGGAAAGTAATGTCCACCTCACAGGGTTGTTATAAGGATGAAATAAGGCTGTGCCTGGATACTACCAAGCACAAATGTCTAGCACATAGGAGGTGCTTATTAAATTTTAGTTGTTATACTTAATTATTATTATTATTAGCTTTTATCAAGTTCTCAAATTAAATGAGATGCTGGCAAAATATCAACAGAGGTGCAAGGAATGTTCTTTTATGAAAAGTTCACGCTTATTGCTACATGAAGGCACAATTTTTCAATGCCTTACTAATTATTATATTACTATTAAAGAGTTTTTCTCCAGAGACTTATTTTCACAAATAAAAGATTAACTTTGGAGCCCATGTGAGTTGAGAGTCAATGGGGCATAGTGGAAAAAGCAGGAGATTCAGGAGTGGCACAGATCTCGCCTTGAATTCTGTCACTACCACTTTACTACCTGTAACCTTGTAAAAGTTAATTAACTTCTCTAAGCTGTGGTTTACTTGTCCATAAGATGGAGATGAGATGATAATTTTGATTTAAACAAGACTCGTTTTGAGGCTTGGAGATCATTAACGAAGAGTTAAAGTCTTGCACATTGCCATGTGATTGATCAATAGAACAACAAAATGTTGCCATGTGCTCTCTTAAGGTGGTTTATAATGCCATCATGAGCTTCCAAGACCATCAATTGTGTTCTCTGTTTTTCTGTTTTAAAGCATCCTGTTCTTTTCCTTTAAAATTCTTAATCACAATGTGTTATTTCTCCATTTATTCATATGTTCACTATTTCTTCTTTTCCTGGGCTGAGAACTGGGTGTGTATCTGCATTTTCACCATTATATGGCTAGCACAGTACCTGACAGAGAGTTAGTGCTCAATCAATCTTTGTTAAATGACTGGATGAAAGGAGAGTCAACAACTAACAGAGATGTTTCTCCTCTGTAAGCACGTAGCATTAATTTGTCACTTCATTTCATATTGCCTTGTCACATTGCCTGTTGCCTTGTTAATTAGCTCTTGAAAAATTGCTAATTATTTTCTTAGACTTTCTGAAAAGTTGCAAACCCCTTAAGGGTTGGAGCCATAGATTAGGTCTCCATCCCCCAAAGGTAGTACAGTGCTTTGCACAGTAATTATTTGTTGGACAGATGCAGCAAAAAAGGAAAGGAAAAACTCATTCTGCATATTTCACCAAAGGTTGAACTTCTGGGAAATATCGTGAGGTCAGTTTGCATTCAGCCTTTTTCTCTAGTGCTTCTATCTATTGTATTAGAATACTGATAATTGATGTTTAGAGATGAGAAGCAAGGCATATGCTCAACTAACTCTATGACACTGTCCTAACGGTTCTTTATATGCTCATCCCCATGACTCTCTCCTCATTCACTGGTGGTCCTATTCCATGGCCACACAGCATCATCGGTTGAAACTGCGCTGCCTTTGAATTCCTCTCTCAGGTCCGCTCCCTCCCTCTCTCCTGCTGAACTGCTCTTTGTCTTCCTTTTGGCTTCCAGCACCCCAGTCCACTCTCTTTCTCTGTTCTTTTTTTCATTTTTAGCATCTGGCTTTACTTTTCTGCCTTAGTCACATTCAAGTTCAGAGTGAACCAGCTACCACTTTAGGGATTAGGAATCTTCCTGTGGGCCCTTATTGCTTATCATCAGCTTAAACCTACTTGGCCCTCTTGCTGCTCTGATTTTCGTACCTTGAAAACTGTGAAATCTAACTTCAGCTAGACACTCACTATTGGCAAACAATATGTTAGTAATTTTTTAAAAATCCTTATACAACTTCACCTCTCTGCTTTCCATAAGCTTTCTATATGTGCCCATACATCCCATGTAACATATGATAGATGTTTTAAAGATTTTCTTTTACATGGATATAATATACTATACTTAGAAAAGGCAACTTGCTCTTTTTCAGTCAACAAAATATTTTGGAGTTGAAGTGTTTCTTAACTTCCCCACATTTTTGCCACATTAAATCCTCAAGGACTCCCTTTGTGGTTTCTGTTGGCATTCTAACTATGCCCAGGATCACCTCTGTACTCAAGCCATTTTGCCTACGGTATCAATGTCACCTTCTGGGCTAGGAAAAAAAAAGGGAAAAAAGATACCTCCTGTCTGCTACTGGTTGCTCTCTCCAGCACATCACCATAGCCTTTTATGTCTTCTTAGATCTAACTTGCACCTTACTTCTTCCCTCCTCAAGTACTTCTATGGCTGTTTCCTCCCAGAGTAAATAGTGGCTCCTTGACCTGGCCCTTAAAGAGCTTTGTAATGCAGCTTCACCCATCTTTCCAGTGGTATCTATATGCAACCTGCAAAATTTTCTATGCTTTCCCATAGCCATTTCCTTTTCACGTCATTTCCTGAGACAAGACTAGTGCCTTCCATCTTTACCTGTTAAAACCTTACTCACCCTTCAATCTTAAATGCTGCTCCTCATTTAGGTGCTCTCTTATGCCCTTCCTCCTTCTCCCACCGACCCCTCATCCTCCATTGCCTTCTACACCTGACTTTTTTCTACAGTGGCTTCATCTGTTCACGTGCATTAGGCCCATCCAGTCTGCACACGCCTTGCCCTTCTCTTTACGGCTGTCATTTCCTGGCTCAGTGCATGGATAGTGTAAGAATTTGACATGTAGTTATTTGGTTTCATTGAATAGAAGCATCCCAGAAAAGTTGTTATATTTATCACCCCCCTTAAAAAATCTCCTATTTTCATTCATGTTATTAGTCTGAAGAACATTAGGCTATTGAGTATCTTCTGTGAAGTCCTTGACTGAAAAATTCTTTGGGGCCCCTCTATATTTTAAAACTGTACTTTTCCTCAGAGTGGCACCATTTTGGATTGAATTTAGAGGTGACCATATGATAAAAATACTGCCTTTGTGGTCTCTGTGTTGGCAGCATTGTTTTATCCATGACACCCAATAAAGAGAAGTACGTTGGGAAAGGTTTATTCAGGAGATGGGTGCAAATCTTGGTCCACAACTCAGGAGTGCTAGAAACACTGTATGTAACTCTAATCAATTTCTGACATCAAGTCTCTATGTTGTCAGTGGGCAGAGCACTATCTTAAGTCTTTCTGCTGCGCCCCTTTGTCTTCCTGGGATTTTGTCAGAGTCTGAGGTCTGACACACTGCCAGTTGTCAAGGAGGTGGTTCATCTCTGTCGTGAGTCCAAACTAGTTGCCAGGAGATATCTCCAACCCATCTTCACTGCTCCCCAACCTCTTTGGGTTTAGGAGCCTGTGCTGCTTCTGCTGTACCCTGGAAGCCTGGGCATCTATCCTGGGACAGTCCATGGTCCCTTCTTCCTGGGGCACCATGAACACAAAGCCATTCATTTCTGGAGAAGTCTCGTCACCTCATAGAGGTGCTGTGGGCAAGTGGGTTCCAAACTCTCTTTATTCCCAGGACTCCACCTTCTCTTTCAGGCTTCTTGCCCTTGATTTCCGCCATTCCGTATAATCACCGGGAAACTCCCACACTCCCATCCCCAAGAGCTACCATGTCATTTGAACACAGTAGGCATCTTAGAATTAAAACTGAAAAGTAATATAGCTCTTACAGTTACACCTTTATAGTAAGGGTATTTCGACTCTAGTTGAATACTTTATTGCTACTCATTGTTTACGTAAACTGCAAAAAATTGGTGCTGTGCTTACTGATTAGTGATGAGATGCAACAAATTCTATTTGGGGAAACTATTAGTTTTTTAAAGACCATTTTCGTTTCTTATTGGGAAGCTCTGGGAAAAAGTGTTCCTCACTTAAAGCATCGCTTTGCAGAACCATCGTGGATAAAAATGGCATGCTGGTTGAAGAAATAAAAAACATTTCTATTTGCATTAGGCTGTTATTGTCAACATGCTTAGTAATTTTTACTGGGGCTTATCACCAATTACTGTGTACACTCAGCTTCATTGTACAGATGGCAGAACTAGGCGCTACGTGACTAACTCTTGGTTACCATGTCCCTTGGTGTCTATTGCATCTCCCGTGTTTCAGCTGAACACACAACTGCATCTGTGAGGTCAGAATAGTAGTCTCTTTTATTTTTAGGATGAATCTCTGATACTTGGCCTCTCTGAATGTGCCTTGTGTGTCCCAGGAGCTAATTGTAAATTGAATTTTGCTGCATTCACTGCTTCCACTTGGAAATGTGTTGGCTCATGGTCTCAACTACAAGAAATCATGGTCCACTTAGGTCACATAAAATACCTCATTGTTAATTTAGGGCCTGGCAAATATACCTGTGTCAATGCATCTCTTCCATATTTGGTATGGCCATGGGACCTGCTTAACGAAGGTTTGAATATCATTTGAGTATATAGGAGGATTATTGTCTGAAGAGAAGATAATGAAGAGGCAGCTTGATGGATAGTGATATTTTCTACCAGTAATGGCAGCAAAATTCCAGGCCCCATGCCCACTTTATCCCACCCACAAGACCTTTTGTTTTCCTGAAACCAGGAATGATTATCTGTTTTGGATAGAACCAATACAGAGGGGAAGGAAAAGATAGAGGGGGTGTGTTCACTCATCTGTCTCAAAAATGCTGAGCGTACAAGTTGTCTAACAATTAAGATGAGCCAGATATTTGGCTGACTAGTACTGGTCGTCTCCAGGCATTAAAGTAGCCTGCATCATAATTTATCTTGGCAGTAAGATGACAGGATTGTAAATCTTTAACCAAGCTCTTTTAAATCTAGTAAAATGAAAGGCTGAATTAGGTCAGAAGTCTCAGGCAAGAGAATGCAATCTAACTCTTGAGGTATTTGCTTGAAGTGGGATTACCTGTGTAGGAGTTGTTGTCAGGATGAATATTTTCATTTGGAAACAAAACGTAAGTCCTAAATGTAAATCACTGAATTTTCTCCTACTCGCATGCAAATAATGCGCTACATTCATGCATAGGCTGTGGTGTTATTGAGGCAGAAAGGCATTACTGTATTCAGTAATGTGCTGTGAAGATTTTCATTATTGGGTTTCAGCAGGCTTGGTTCTAAGCAGAAAGATGAAGTGGGTGAAATCCAATTTTTTTTTTTTACCTCCTGCAAATGCAGGACAGCTCCTTCCATTGGTCCAAACTGATACGGTAGGCTCCTTGTCTAGGGGATATTTTGTTGTTGGGGAGGGCAGGATCTCCCTTTGGGCTCCTACTGTGTGCCTGCCATTGGGTGAGATGCTCTACATACATTCTGTCTCTAGTATTTGCGCCCGTGGCGGAGAGCAGTTCTCTCTCCATTGTTCTTCTCTTGGACTCTGCCTTCCCATGTTCTGCCTTCCTTGGTATCACACCATTTCTCCGCTCTCCTATGACATCCCTCACATGGACATATGTACTACTCAGGTACCAGCCACATTTCCACAAATTAAAGTTCTTAGAACCTGTGGGAAACTAAGCCAATACATTAGTGTATGATAATACTTAACATTCATTAAACACAAATCATGTGCCAGATCCCGTGCTAAACATTCTTTCTCCTTTATCCTTTACAACAACCTCTCATGGTAGGAATAATTATCTCTGTTTTATAAACGAGGAAACTGAGAGGCTAAGTAATGTCTCCCAGGTCATTGGCTAGTAAGTGCTAGAACTAGGATTTGAGTTCGGGGCTGCCTGATGTTCTAAGAGAGTGATAACGAGAGAAAAAGAGTCACAACAACCTCTCATGGTAGGAATAATTATCTCTGTTTTATAAATGAGGAAACTGAGAGGCTAAGTAATGTCTCCCAGGTCATTGGCTAGTAAGTGCTAGAACTAGGATTTGAGTTCGGGGCTGCCTGATGTTCTAAGAGAGTGATAATGAGAGAAAAAGAGCCGGGGAGGGGAGAGAGAGAGAGAGAGAGAGAGAGAGAGAGAGAGAGAGAGAGGCTCTCCGCTCTATCCTCTTTGGTACCTTTCCCTTCTTTGTTTCCTTTCAGCATTAAAACAGTGCAATATTAGCTTCTAGAGGCCACACCAGCCTTAGGTGCTCGTAAAAAAGAATTTTAGGCCAAATAGGAACTAAGAAGAAATGGCAGATTGGATATTGGACATATCAAACTAGGCGGCAGGTATCTATCAGTTAAAGCTTAAGTAGTCAAGTTTGAAGTTCTGAAAGATGGAGGCATTTGTGATATCAATCAGAAAATAGTTACATCCTTCTTTTCATGCCACATGGATTCTTGTCCAAATCTCATCAGAGGGAATGAAGATTATTTTCCTCTGAATTTGGAAAAAAGACTAACTGTTGTCTCTCAGTTCATTTTTTATAAAACTTGTATTTTCTCATGGATTGACTATCATCTCCACTGTACCTGGTTGCTGCTGCTGTGTGCTCCGAGGTTGGACTAGTAGTGCTGGAGAGACTCCCGCAGGCTGCCGGCCTGTGTGGGTGCAGCACTCCTGCCTGTGTCCCTGGGGAGGAGGCACACCCTTGCTCTGCCTTGGGAACCACCCTTCAGTGAGTGGATCTTGACTGGTGTCCAGCTGTGTTAATCAGGACTCCAGCAGGAAACAGACAACCCACAACCCACCTCAATTAGGTAATTTGAGGAGGGACTCTTTCAAAGTGGAGAGCAGAGCATTGTGTAAGGAAACCACAGGATGGTGCAGCCCCTCAGGGTTAGTTGCAGCAAAGTTAGTATTAATCCTGTGTCTGAGGGGGCCAGGGAGGGAGTAGTTACGGAAACCTGAGGCAGAGCCAGCCTGTGGAGAGGGTAGCCTTAATGGAGCTGGGACCTTCACATGAAGGATGTGGCCAGACCTTTGGTATTCAGCAGAGAAGGAGGCAGGAGAATAAATAACCTCACGCTCTACCCTTTCTCTAATCTTTTGCCAGCCCTCACTTTTGGCCAAATCCTACTGGAAGCCAGGAGACACATGATCCTGCTGATGTGGTTCAGATGGGCTGCCTGCCTTGGCCAAGAGTAGGCCTAAATGGACGATATCAGCACATGGGCTCTCAAACATGTGACATAATTACACCCCTGAGAGATGCTAGATTATTGTCATTTTGCTGGATGTCATTTTGCAAATCAATAGGATTAAGATTTCATCTACTCAGATATTAGTAAACTGAATATCAAATGCTGCAGTGGAAAATTTTATATTGACTCTAATCATTTATGAGTAACAACTGTAGTTCAATTGTACCCAGTTCAGAAACAAAATAATTTTTCTTTTATAGATATTTTTCTACTATATGGGAGATATCAATACTTCATGTATAAACTCTATGAAAATTGGTAATTTAAGAAAAAGACCTGAAAGCTAAAAAGCCTAAAATGTCATTGTGTCTTGGACTTGGAAGAGAGTATCCAATTATTCTTTTACTTAGATCAAGAATCCTTCCATATGTGCCCTCAGTAATCATCAATGGGAGGACTCAAAACTCACCATTTGCCATCAAATGCAATTGTTAGAAAGAGCTTCCCTACACTGGACAGAAATCAGTTCACTATTCCTTTCACCAGTTGTTGAATTTTTCCCCCTCCAGAGCTACATAGCTTAAATCTCATCATCCTTCAAATATGTGAAGACAGCCATCATTTCTCCCTGACACCTTCTCATTTCCAGGCTGCACATTCCCAGTTTCTGCAACCTGTCCTCATATGATAGAGTTTAATTCATTAGACTTTATTGAACCCCCAGTACTTGGGGTTCCAGTATATGCACTTGGTCCGGGTTCCAGGAGTGTATAGCTACAAAGCTTACAATATAATGAAGAAGAGGAATATAAACATCACAATACAAAACAGAAGGAAACATGTTCAGTAGAAGTTTAACTCACATACTTCTAAGTCTTCATGCAAGTTGTGGGTTAAAATGTTACATAGGACAGGAATTAGCAGAAGGCTCTTTGGCATGCTAGTAAAGAGCCATCTCCAGATAGAGATCTATCAGTTAACTGACATTCAACCGGCCTTAGCTCTGGCCATCTTATCTACCCCATCTAGACATCCTGGGGGACCTTTGTCATCAAGTTTGTTCCAACAGTTGTCACTCAGAAGGCTACACACCTCCATGGAATACGTAGGTTAAAACTTGAAAGGGGAGGGAGAGACAAGATGAAATTTTTTATATTCATCAAAAGAGGGGACATGGTTTAAAATTAAAATTGAGAAAACAAAGTAAATGTGCCAAATGTTAAAAGTTGTTGAAGCTCAGGGGTGGTCCATGGGTATTTATATTATTCTACATACTTTTCAAATACTTCAAAATTTATTAAAGGAAGAAGTAAGCACTGCCAATGGCCCATTAGTGGAACCGTAAACCTTGAGTATGGCCATGGCAGATCATGAGCCACTAGAAATAAGTGGCTGGAGACACTGGTTCATGCTCATCATTCTCCTGCTGTTCCTGTTTAGTTTCATTGTTAAAATTGTTCTTAGAGTTAAAGCCAGAACAAACAGCCTCCCATGGGTGAAGTCAGTTGGGAGCTTCTGGTTCCTGACTTACTACCTGTGAGCTATGTGTTTGAGGTGCAGGTGTTGGGGGAGAATCTGACAATCGTGCTTGAGGTCTTGCTTCAAGCCCAGGAATTCAGCCATCTCCCCATCCCTTACACTTTTGGTGAGGAGGGTGCCTCCCCTGCCCTTTAACCTCCCTCCCCCATGGAGATGGTTATTGGATTGACTCTGGTTTGTTACTTCCTGTGTGAAAGTTATCCTATGTCCTTTATGCTCAATTTCTGCATCAGTAAAGTGGCGATAAAAGTTACCTACTGTTTAGGATTTGTATTAGTTTCCTAGGGCTGCCATAACAAATGTCCACACATTGGTCTCTTAATACAACAGAAGTTTATTTCCTCACAGCTTTGGAGGCAAGAAATCAGAAATCAAGGTATTGGCAAAGTCATGATCTCCCTGCAGGCCGTAAGGGAGTCTTTCTTGTCCTTCTACCTTCTGGTGGCCCCAGGCATTCCTTGGTTTGTGGCAGCATAACTTTCCTCTCTGCCTCTGTCGTCACATGGCTGTCTTCTCTCTGTGAGTCTGTGTGCCCTCACCTCTTCATATAAGGACATCAGTCGTTGGGTTTAGGGTCCACCCTAATCCAGTTGGACCTCATCTTAATGTAACTAAGTTCATCTGCAAAGACCCTATTTCCAAATGAGGTCACATTCTGAGGTCCTGGTCCACAGAAATTTGGAGGAGGCACTACCAGGATATGATTTTCATGATACTTTCCCGTTTACCAAAATGGGGCCAATCATTCATCTGTAAAGTGTATAGGAATGTAGAAAATGGGAAGTGTTCTTTTAAAAATTCTTGTTCAGGTTTTCCAGTTATGAATATAGTGAAGGAAAACTTCTTGAGAATGTAGCTTAGAATCAGGACACAGAATGGAGTTGGGAAAACACAGTTGTTTGCACTGTGTGAAAGTACATTAGCAGTTCAGGCCCCCTTTGGATCATTTGCATTCTTTTCATTTTTTAGCCTTAGGGCCCTCTCGTGACATCTGCTTCTCCACAGAAAAAGCACCTGTGGTGGCCTCTCCTTTTTAATATCAAGTGCCAGCAGGTAGTGGGGCGTGCTATGCTGAGACACTGCTCAGTCTCCTCAGGCTTCAGATGAAAGGAAGTGGAATTCCCCTGAATGAGCGGGAAGTGTTTCATTAAAAATCTTAGTTGCATAAAACTGTCATGTGGAGCTTTGGAAAGCTATTCTTTCCCTGCTCCAGAAAATTTATTTAAAATGACATCTCTATAAACTTTGAATGTGTTGTGTATACAGAAATCCAGAGAAGTTAAATAAATGAGTGATTCCAGATATTCATTTAGTCCAAATAACTTGTATCAGGGAGTTTACTTTCATCTGAAGGTGGAGTAAAGCTGATGCTATTAAGAGACACCTTTTGTATGTCTCCAGGCATTTAAGGTGTCTAGCTGGCAGCCACTTGTGAGACAAAAGGTTGCAACTGTCATTGCTGCCGGCCATGTAAATAAATAGTAGCCACCCCAGAGAGGGTCGGGGCTGGTGTGAGAATGCTGAGGCCATTGGTGGCATCCTTGGATAGATGTGGCTGAAAAGATTTGATTAACACATACTCTATAATATATGAAGCTTACTTTTTGACTACTGGTGATGCCATTATATTTATATTGATTTACTCAATCAACCAACATTTATCAAGCACTTACAACTACATGCTAGGCACTAGGGATAGAGAAATAGAAGTTCCTATTCCTAAGGGGTCCCCAGTCTAATGGAAGAGATACACAGGTAAAAGGCCATTCATTCAACAACTAATTGAGCAAATACAGTGTCTCAGGCACTGGAATGTGCTAATGGGTCTATTGAACAAAATAGATCATCCCTAATGTTATGGAATCTTCAGCCTAGAGGGGAAGAAGGTCATTCAATAATTGTACAAATTATTATCTTATCTAATAAAAGAGCAATATGCAAATTGACCATCACTCCAACACACAAATGGCCGCCCCCATGTGGACACAAAATGGCCGCCTCAAGATGATCTACAGGGGAGGGCAGTAGTGGGCGATCAGGCCAGCAGGGGAGGGCAGTTGGGAGCGACCAGGTCTGAAAGGGAGGTCAGTTGGGGCCGGGGGGGGGGGGGGGGTGGGGGGGGCCCAGGCCGGCGGGGGAGGGCAGTTAGGGGGGCACCAGGCCTGCAGGGAAGGGCAGTTGGGGGGAACCAGGCCTGCAGGGGAGGGCAGTTGGGAGCAACCAGGCTGGCAGGGGAGGGCAGTTAGAGGTGAGTAAGCCGGCAGGGGAGGGCAGTTGGGGGCGACCAGGCCTGCAGGGGAGGGCAGTTGGGGGTGACCAGGCCGGCAGGGGAGGGCAGTTTGGGTCAATCGGGCCAGCAGGGGAACAGTTATGTGTCAATCAGGCAGGCAGGTGAGCGGTTGGGAGCCAGCAGTCCTGGATTGTGAGAGGGGTATCTGACTGCCTGTTTAGGTGGGATTGGGCCTAAACGGGCAGTCGGACATCCCTCAAGGGGGTCCCAGATTGGGGGGGGGGGGGGGGGGGGCCCCCCCCCCCCCCCCCCCGCACGAATTTCGGGCACCAGGCCTCTAGTGGAATTATAGTCCTAAGAAAATGTATAAAGCAAAATCTCAGGGTGCTGTGAGAGTATATAACAGGGTCAACCAAATTATTGTTGTTTTTCAATATGATGTGGTAAGTGCTGCAATGGAAGTGTACATGTAGGAAGCACACAGGAGTGGAACTTTGCCCTGACTGAGTCAAGTTAAGGAAGGGTTGTAGGAGAGGCAGCACCTGGATCTTGACTAAGTGTTGGAAGATGAATAAGAGGTAACCAGGCATGGAAGAGGGTGGATTCCCTCTCAGGTTTCCAACTTCTTTTCCCTGAGTGGGTGATGATGCTATTTTAGTAAAACAGGATGCAGGAGGAAAGTAGGTTTACAGAGAGTGACAGTCAGTTCACTTTCAGTCTAAGATACTTGTGAACATCTAAATTAAGATGCCCAGAAGGCAGAGGACTGTATAGGTCCAGAGCTCAGTGTGGGGATGACCTGGAAATCATCATCAACAACTAAAAATGTGGGAATGGATGATGGAGGAAAATAAGAACTCAGATTGGGTTGCAAGAGAGGTCAAGCCAGCTATGGACTTACTTGATCACTGGGTTGGGCATAAAGAGGCCACTGACATCTTCACTAGGTGTAGTTTCATGGGCAATGAGAGCAGTAGATTGAATGATGAGTGTGGACATGGACATAGGCATCATAGTGTCTGAAGTTCACATTTGTATTTTCCTCAAGGCTATTTTTATTCCCAAGGAAGCAAAGCCTTATAGCACAAGAACAAAGTTTTTTCATAGACTATTAATAGTCCCAGGTGAGAGAGTGAGAGAGTGAGAGTGAGAGCGAGAGCGAGAGGGAGAGAGAGAGAGAGAGATAGAGAGAGGTAGGTGTTAGTCTCTGCACAGGAGTTGTTTTGAAATCACACCACATTCAGATGAGTGGATGAGTGGTCCAAGACTGGTCAGGAATGTACTTACTGTGCCCAGAGAACATAATTACGTTGTTTCTCTGTTAGTATTTGACTGTGTTCTACTTTTAGCCCTATAAATAGTGACCATGCTTTACTGTCAAATGATCTCTTAGGTCTTGGTGTTAAAGTGTCTTCTACCAATTGGGTTGTAAAAGTGCAGGCCTGTGTGGGTAGTCTTTAGTTCTGGGTATGGGGTATGGGAGGGCATTGTTTAGCATTTATTTATTTCTATTTTTTCACTCTTCTTCGTGGCTTTTTAAAAATATAATAGCCATCCAAAGCTCTGGGGGGAAAGTGGTCAGTGCATTATATATTTCAATTGCACTAATTAATTAAAAATAAAAACAAACCAACAGAAACTTGAAAATTGTGAGAGCAAAAAGGTGGTATGGGGAAAGCAAACTAGTGTTTATTTAGTGTCTATTATCTTCTAGGATGGCTTTTGCTAGTCAGAATGTGTCCACTGACCAGTGATGTTAGCATCAACTAGGCTCCAGTTAGATATGCAGGCTCTTGGGCCCCACCCCAGACCTGCTGGCTCAGAAGCTGCACCCCAGGTGATTTGTGCTCACAGTAGAATTTGAGGAATACTGCTTTAGGCACTGTATAAACTACCACATTAAATTCCCATAGCAAATCTGTGAAGTACAGATAGTTATCCGCTGTATCATATTGGGGCTAAATGGAGAAACATAACCAATAGGAAATAATATTAAAGACTTATTACAATTAATTGGCTTACCCTTAGCTTTAAGTCAACTGATTAGGGACTTTAATTACATCTGCAAAATCCCTCCACATCTGCACCTGCATTAATGTTTGATTAAATAATTGGGAAAAAGTCTGTATGTGCTACCCATGGCTTTGCCCTCTCACCCTTGTAGTTTAGCCTGGCCAAATTGACAGCAAAAGACATCACATCTGTATATTTCAACAAACAGCGGTCAAGTAAATTATCTTGGATCATACAGTTGGTAAATGGTACTCTGGCATTCCATCCTAGGACTGTCTACCATGTTGCCTCTAGAAGGATCATTACTTTTTAAAATGTGTTGCCCACACTAGTACTTGTAGCATTGATCCTGCACGTCAGTTGATTAACCGTGATCTGCAGAGCTCCTGGTGAGTCTTGTGCAGGCCTGAGGTAGGTGTTGTGTGTCTGTGGGTCATTTAGCAGAGTGCAGGTAAGGTGAAACAGTCACTGATTGAAGTGGTTTATAGTGTGTAGCTGTTTTATTGGCCTAAGCTTTGTTAAAGTAAACTTGATTTATCAAGATTATTGCTTTGCAGAATCTAGACGAAGTGCATTTGTGCCAGGGTTTATAGATTTCAAGTTGGTTGCTAGCCTGTCTGAATAAACTTGCAGTTGATGTTTGGGTATCTATGTTCTTGTTTTTTTTCCACTTCAAAGGTCTATGGTTTTTAACCTTAGGATGTTAGTTTTAGAGGAGACTTATAAGTGTTTGGGTTTTTCTTTTAGTCTAATAAAGTTATTTGCTTTTCTTAATTGTTAGAAAATGTGCTCCAACAAGTTGTGACCAGGCGTCTTACATGCTGATTGATTGATCACCACACAGTTCTAATTTTAGAACATGCATTACTTTGGTTAGCATTTCAAAATACCTACTCTTGAAGCAGATCAGGACAAGCCACATCTTGGGACCATAGGCTACTAAATAAGTGTGATTTGCCCACTTCTTGAAAATCATCAACCCTTGATTTGAACTCTTACCTGTTTAATGATTTCCATTTCCTCATTCTTGGATTCCCTTGTTCTATCCTGATGACCCACATTTCAAGTCAAGGCCCAATTTTTTGGCAGTTTCTATTAGACCTATTTTTGTGGTTCCCTTTGAAGCTGCTGTCCTCTTTGCTGACCCTGTCCTATAAACCTGCTGATCCTAATTTCTTTCCATGGTTCTCATGGCTCCAAAAGGGTCTTAACCCCAAAGTTGAACATTCTGCAGTTGCCCATGGGAAAAGGTGATATGTGTGAGACTATATATATATATATCTCTCTTTAGTAATATTGGAAGCTTGGGGCTTTCAAAATAAATAGGTCAGGATATTAGTAACTGTGATTCAAGTTGCAGAAGACTCAAGTACAGTTGGCCCTTGAACAGCATGGGTTTGAACTGCATGGGTCACCTGAACTGAGAGGGTCAACTGAAAAAATCTATGCATAAATGGACCCACACCGTTCCAACACTGAGTTGTTCAAGGGTCAAATGTGTAAATTTAATTTAACTTTTCTTAAAAAAATAGCTCTGATGAATGGCTGACTTACAGGGTGGTGAGAAACAGCTGCTTGACAGACTGCTCGGGAGATTAAGAGCTTGCTCAGACTTTTTTCCTCTTCTAGAATCATGAAACCTTGGTATGAGCCTGGGCCAGAGAATACTAAATGGTGATCAGTTATCAGGGGTATCTATTATAAATGCCATCTGTTCAAGGCTTCACATATATTTAATAGCATTTTTACTGAAGTACTCTATTTATCATAAAACCTGTCACTTGTGAACTATGTGGAAGTCTATATTAATTTGGAGCCAGCATACTACTGAGTTTGAATCACATGAGGCTTATTAGCATTTGCCAGGTCAGGACCTACTTGGGCTCTTGCCCTGATTCTTTATATGCATGTAGCTTTTAAAGGGAAAGTTATTATTTTTTCATCCCAAACTTGTCAGCTGGAGCAAAGCAGCAATATTCGAAGTGACACAAATTACTATACAAACTGTGTAGCAATTCTGTTCTTTGGTGATTTCCCTGTAGACCATATCAAAATTGTGTTCTGATTAACTACTTTTCTAGTGGCAACTCAATATATAAATAACAAGATCTTGATGTGGTGGGTAAAAGCTCTCATATATCATGGCATTACTTTTCTCTTTTCCCCTTCTTTTCAATCTGTCACCCCACTATGTCTAACTACGTCTAAACTCCTGTAGGATTTTTACATGTATATTTAATGTCAATATGTATTATAGTAATATATGTACATACATTCTCTCCAAATCCTGGAGTCTAAAATCTGGTCTGATTTATTTTATTATCTTCCAAAGCACTTGATAAATGGTTTTGAGTGAATGAATGCACAAGTGAAAATGTTGGTGCATTTTAAGAGAAACTGTGATCAACTCTATACACCAAAGATGGAAGGTGAACTGGAAGGGACTCATTCTTGAGTCCAGCTCCCTTCTTGGTGCTGAAGGGCCAAACAGAGCTGCAAAATGACTTGTTGATTTTTGAAGTGTTCCTTTACTAGAAAAGTGAATCCTTTGACTAAGTGAAATGTTCTAGAATGGACATACTACATGGTGAGAGGGGAGCGAACCCCTAATCTTGTTATCCAGATCACCCGGGCATCCAGAGATGACCCCCCACCCCTGACCTCTGGGGAGGAGGATGATTCATAGACCTCATTTTCAAAGGTGAGAAAGGGTGATAGGAGAAAACTGAGCTAGCTGCCGTTTTCTCTCTAGAAAAGGAATGAATCGAACTTTGTCCCTGTAGTTCCCAGTCCCAGATGGTCCACTTTCTGCCCAGGTGTTTCTGGGGAGAGCTTAAGGGACTAAACTCAAGGAACTAAAGCTAAGGTTTAAAGTTAGCATCAGCATTCGATTTTATACAGCTGTTTCTGTACATTGGATTTAACAGGGAAGTGCTATTGGCTGTACAATTGAACGAGACCTAAGAACCTGGTATTCAAGTTTAGATTTGCCAAGTGCATGGAGCATGTGATTAATGAGAAGTACAAGTTTTCTGACTGGGTCTTTGTCACCTGTCAACAGCTATGCTTCCCTTTGCCTCCCAGGAGAGAGGGGATTAACTTTATCCATTTTCCTTCAATGGAAACAAGTACTCTTTAATTGTAGTAGTACGCATTTACATAAGCTTGGTATCTTTTATCTGCGGAGAAAGGAAGGTGTATAAGTCAGAGTTCCACCAGAAAAACAGAGCAAGAAGGATTAAATATATGTACATATACATATACATATACATATACATATACATATACATATACATATACAGTAGTCCCTCCCATCCATGGGAGATATGTTCCCAGACCCCCAATGGATGCCTGAAACCAATGATAATACCAAACCCTATATATACTATGTTTTTTCTTATGAACACATATTTATAATAAAGTTTAATTTATAAATTAGGCACAGTAATGTATTTATAATAACTAATAGTAAAATAACAATTATAACAGTATCCTATAATAAAAGGTATATGAATGTGGTCTCTCTCAGCAAACTAGCATAAATTTCCTTTTCTTTTTTCACAATTTTACTGATAAAAGATTTGTTCTTAACTGTAGATCTCAGCAACCTCAGCATGTGATTTTTTTCTTATTAAGATGAGAATGTTTACCTTTTAACTTAAAGGAAGCAATTTACAGCTTCTATTTGAATATTCAAATTGCCAGCATTACTACTGTTGTGCTTTGAAGGTACTCTTAAGTAAAAGAAGGTTTACAAATTGCCAGCATTATTACTGTTGTGCTTTGGAGGTACTCTTAAGTAAAAGAAGGATTACTTGAACACAAGCACTAAAATACTGCAACAGTCCATAGGACTTGAGATAGCTACAAGAGACTACCCAACAGGTGTACAGTGTGGATACGCTGGGCAAAAAATGACTCATGTCCCAGGTGGGATGAAGTTGGATGGCACGAGATTTCATCGTGGTACTCAGAATGGCACACGATTTAAAACTTATGAGTTGTTTATATCTGGAATCTTCCATTTATTATTTTCAGACCATGGTTGACCCTGGGTAAGGTAACTGAAGCCACAGAAAGCAAAACTGCAGATGGGGAACTACTGTGTGTATATCCCTGACCTTTTAACTTAAAGGAAGCAATTTACAGCTTCTATTTGAATATCCAAATTGCCAGCATTATTACTGTTGTGCTTTGGAGGTACTCTTAAGTAAAAGAAGGATTACTTGAACACAAGCACTAAAATACTGCAACAGTCCATAGGACTTGAGATAGCTACAAGAGACTACCCAACAGGTGTACAGTGTGGATACGCTGGGCAAAAAATGACTCATGTCCCAGGTGGGATGAAGTTGGATGGCACGAGATTTCATCGTGGTACTCAGAATGGCACACGATTTAAAACTTATGAGTTGTTTATATCTGGAATCTTCCATTTATTATTTTCAGACCATGGTTGACCCTGGGTAAGGTAACTGAAGCCACGGAAAGCAAAACTGTGGATGGGGAACTACTGTGTGTGTATATATGTGTGTATAGTATGTGTGTGTGTGTGTGTGTGTGTGTGTGTGTGTGTGTGTATATATACATATGTATTTTCACAAACACTCATATATGTATAGATACACACATATTTACTTATTTACTTTTGCAAGGAATTGTCTCATACAACTGTGAGATCTGGACTCTGAGTGTGTGTGTGTTTGTGTGTGTGTGTGTATGTATTTTCACAAACACTCACATATGTATAGATACACACATATTTACTTACTTACTTTTGCAAGGAATTGGCTTATACAACTGTGAGATCTGGACTCTGCAGTCCGCCAGGCATTGCTTCTTCTGGGAAACCTCAGCTCTACTCTTAAGGCCTTTCAATTATCATGTCCCAGGTGGGATGAAGTTGGATGGCACGAGATTTCATCGTGGTACTCAGAATGGCGCACGATTTAAAACTTATGAGTTGTTTTTATCTGGAATCTTCCATTTATTATTTTCAGACCATGGTTGACCCTGGGTAAGGTAACTGAAGCCACGGAAAGCAAAACTGTGGATGGGGAACTACTGTGTGTATATCCCTGCGTAGAGTGTGTGTGTGTGTGTGTGTGTGTGTGTGTGTGTGTGTTTGTGTGTGTGTGTGTATGTATTTTCACAAACACTCACATATGTATAGATACACACATATTTACTTACTTACTTTTGCAAGGAATTGGCTTATACAACTGTGAGATCTGGACTCTGCAGTCCGCCAGGGCATTGCTTCTCTGGGAAACCTCAGCTCTACTCTTAAGGCCTTTCAATTATTTGGATCAGGTCCACCCAGATTATGGAGCATGATCTTCATTACTTACAGTCAGCTGAGTGTGGATATTAAGGACTCTGCAAAATGTCTTCAGAGTTACACCTTGCTTAGTGTGTGAATAAGTGGGATTGCAGCCCAGCCAAGATGACACATCAAACTGACCGTCACAGAAGAGTTTTACACGTTAAGACTTCCAGACTACACGTGGATTCTGTGCCATGGAGTTTTCTGCATTGCTCCAGTGAAGGGTTACTGATACTGTGGTTATGAATTCAGTCCCTGCATGGGCAGCTGGCATTACTCTGCCTCCAGCCCTCATGTGGTAAGTGCTCCTCAGCAGTAAGAATGGATAGTCTTAAAAGCACCATCACAAGTGGGAAGTAGCTCAAGGTGCATGCCTCCCAGATGTGGATTTATTTCCAGCTGTTAACTGATTAGCTCTGCCCAGGTGAAGAGGCATTGTGGCATTAATACTGAATCGCAGGTGAGGCCCAGAGAGGAGCCAAGGGCTCATCGACTCTGTAGGACATAGTAAGTCCCTGGGGACTTGCCTTGATGGAGCCATAATCTGCTTCCAGTTCTGGTGTAAGCTTTTCTTCCCTTGATTCATCTGATCACATGCATGATTACATCATGTCTCATTAAAATGCACAATTATGGACACGTTCATTTTCAGTGACCTTAGGTTTGACCTTTCAATACTAAAGGATAAAGGTACACTTCTCACTTAATTGTGTTGGGAATTAGTGGACAAGTCAGAGCCTCCCTCTTGGTTTCCTTCAGTCCAGATTGGACAGCCTTCATCATTTCCTTTAATATTTCTACAACAGTCTTTCCTGCATTTTTCTGAATCTTCTCTCATGTTCTTGGAGTACAGAGGTTGAAATATATTCTCAGTTCTCCAGAGTCAGAGAATAGTGTGAGAAAAGGTAGGGAGGTGGTTTTTATCATCCTGAGGAGGCTTTGATGGCTTCTTCTCATCTAAAAGTTGGTGTGCTGTTGTAGACCTGCCTCTCTAGCTATTGGCTCTTCCTAGGTTTTCATTCAGCTCTGTGGTTCAGATGTGTCATCTCTATACTGACTTGCAAATGCATCCCTCCAGCAATGATCTTTCTGTGGCAGACACAGATGGCAAATCTCTATTGTACTTCTCCATTTGCCTGTCTAGTGGATCCTCAGACTTCACAAGTTCAAAAGAGAAACCCTGACTCCATGTACCCTTTCCAACTTGCTTTTTCCAATTTCTTTCCATCTCTTACAATTTTTGACATGATAAATATTTCAGAGTTATTTATAATTCTACCCTCCATATCCAATCTGTGACCATGTCCTATGGCTCTACTTTATAAAATAGACCCTAAGTTCTTTTCTCTAAAGTTCATTATCATTATCTCAACCCATTTCCCAAATGCACCATTTTTCTAAGCTGATGCATTAGTCTTCTAACCTGATTTTGCTGTTTTTACTCTTGCCAAGCTAGATCCTTTCCTGACTATAGAAAACCCCGACTGACAGCAGTGTTGCCAGATCAGGCCCCCTTCCCTGTTTTCCAACGCATTTCTGTTGCAGTTAGTCTAAGTGCAAACTCTTTACATTGGTCTGCATCTTTTGCATCCTTTCCAGACCTCATCTCATACTGTTTGCCCCAGGATTTACTACAGCCCAGCCACTATGACCTCTTTTTCACTCATGTGCAAGCTCATTATTGCCCCAAGCTTTTGCATTGTCTATTCTTGCTCCTTAGAACATGTTCCCAGAAACCTCATGTGACTGGTGCTCTCTCTTCCTTCTGATCTCTGTGTAAAAGCACTTTCTCTGAGAGGCTGTCCCAGTCCGAGCTGTCTGAATTGGTTATCTCTGCCAATTCTCTTCCCCATCCGCCTCGCCCCCTGATGGTTTTTCTTCAGTTCCTTGTTTGGTAATTTATTGTTTATCATCATCTGCTAGAATGTACTATTGTGAGGGCAGGGCCTTTAACTCCTTCCTCCCTCCCACTTTCCCTTCTTCCTTTCTTCCTCCCACAACACAAGATAGTACCTGATACAGAGTATTTATTTAATATATATTTAAATGGTTGATTAACTACTTATTATTTTTTGCGCTTTTGGTCTGTAGCAATATACTAGGTTGACTTCAAGGGATGCTGTGGACTGAATTGTGTTCCTCCAAATTCAAATGTTGAAGCCCTAACTCCCATGTGACTGTATTTGGAGATAGGGCTTTTATAGCAGTAATTAAAGTTAAATGTGGTCATAAGGGTAGACTTAATCTGATTAGATTAGTGTCCTATAAAATCTTGGATTTCTTATACTGTGAGGAAAAAAATTTTGTTATTTAAACATCTAGTCGGTTATGGCAGCCTAAGCAAATTAATTTTAGGGGCAATCCAGTGACGATTGGGTAGCTTTTGTAGGTCTTAGCACATATCATCTTCCACAGATAATTCATGTTGAAGTTTCCTAATTGCACTAAATTAGAATCTCCCTCATTATTTATTATCTACCAATTTTCTGCCTTATCACCTAGCTTCTGAGATCTTCTGTTAGGGTGACATTTTATTACTCAAGGGAGTTAGTGTTATCTGATAAATTAGAAAATTCACAAAAAGGTTAAAATATTTTAAAATAACATTTAAAAATGTTGAAAGAAAACTGTACCTACCTACCATGTCTTAGGGAATCTGTGTTTATTTTCAGCTATGGAAATGATCATTTATTCTTATTTTTTAAAAATCTCAAGGCCAGTTCTTATTTAAACAAGATCATGTCTTATTGATCGTAGTATCTCTAGTACCTCAGGCAGTAAAACATCTATTCTAGAACATAGTGTCAAATCAAAATGTTTATTGAATGAATAATTAAAGTTTTCAGGACCCATGTTAAATTGTTCTTAGTCTTTGGTATAAAACCTTATTAGAAGTCGTTAGAAAGATTTTAAAAAGTATGTACTTTAGCATAATCTGTATGTACTCATATTATACTTTTTATTTTCATTTTTTTTCATCTTGGTATTCAAAGTTAAAACCCTGAGCTAAATTTAGAGAATTTCCTTTTCTTCCTGAATTGGTTTCTCTAACTCTGTTTTAATGGTGTCTGTGGACATACATTCTATAGTATTACTGGTGGTGATTGCATATTGCTTTCACTCCAAGATTTCATATATTCTCTGTTTTCCAGAAATGGTGGAGGAGAAGGAAAGCTATATGAAGAATTTGGGATAATGATCTATTTATCATATAACTAGAGGCCCAGTGCACAAAAATTTGTGCACTCGGGGGAATCCCTCAGCCTAGCCTGTGCCCTCTCCCAGTCTGGGACCCCTTGGGGGATGTCCACCTGCTGGTTTAGGCCCGCTCACTGAGGGATCGGGCCTAAGCTGGCAGTCAGACATCCCTTTGGTAGCCCAGGAGCCCTCTGGGGATGTCCACTTGCCAGAGGGGAGCAGGCCTAAGCTGCAGTCAGACATCCTGCACTGTGGGAATGCACTGACCACCAGGGGGCAGCTCCTGCATTGAGTGTCTGCCCCCTGGTGGTCAGTGTGTGTCATAGTGACCAGTCATTCCCAGTTGTTCTGCTGTTAGGGTCAATTTGCATATTACCCTTTTATTATATAG
>NW_005353789.1:4939622-4941619 GCF_000412655.1 Myotis brandtii | reverse complement strand
CTGGGGTGCCTGGCCAGCCTGGGTGAGGGGCTGAGGGCCATTTTCAGGCTGGCCACGGCCGCGGGCTGGAAGCAGGTATCTGGGATTTATTTATCTTCTATAATTGAAACTTTGTAGCCTTGAGCAGAGCCGAGGGCCAGCAGGGCAGGCGGGAAGCTTGGCTTCCTCCATCACTGGGGCAACCAAGCCTCCTGCTCGTTCCAGCTCCTTGACTGCCGCCATCTTTGTGATGGAGTGAGGGAGTGATGGTTAATTTGCATATTACTCTTTTATTAGATAGGATTGATACTGGGGAACTTCAACATTAATTCTTAGAGCTTGACGAAGATACTTTTTCTCTGTAGAGTTTAACTGAAAATCATGGAATTTCAAAAATGTTGTTTATAGACATTTTGAGACTGAAGTCAAGAATGAGCACAATTTTTTTGAAATGAACAGGGGTATGAAAAACAATGAGTGGGGTGGGGGATGATTGTGACAAAGTAGAGCAGAAATATGGGTGATATTCCTGGTATACTATGTGCTGGATACTTTAAATGATTTTTTTTTGTTTGTTTCTACAGGCAACTCATTTTTTTTTTTACCTCAATAATCATGAAAATACTTTCTGTGATTATTTTGTCTCTCCTACTCCATCTTTCCTAGAAAGTTAGTCTTGGCTCTGAAGTCATACTGTCTAGGTCCAAATTCTGGCTCCTTCACTTAATATTTGTGTGATCTTGGTCAAGTTACTAAATGTCTCAATGATTCAATGAAGTGAAGTAACATCTATAAAATGGGGCAGTTAGTTCGAAGAATTGTCATGGGGATTAAATACATGTAAAGAACTGGCATATAAGACCTTAGTAGTTAGTAGTTGTTGTCTTAATCATCATCATCATCATCGTGTTTATTTCTCCCAGGGAGCCTAGCACATCAATATTTTATTAATTGAAAAACAATTTTCAAATGATACATGGCATTGTGAAATAATTTTAACGTGTAAAAGGCAATTTTGGGGGCTATAAAAGGTAGCTTGTTTCAGGTACATAGAGAAGATTGGACAAGGAAGGAGGACTAAGAGAAGGGAAAAGGTTGAGAGTAAAGAGTGGACTGAATACTATATTCACAAGTGAGCAGAGAATTCACACAATACTTTTAGAGCAGGGCTGTGTAGCAGGTGCTTTTGATGCTTCACATCACATCTCCTCTGCCCACCTCTGATTTCAGGTCTTGCATTGGGGGTTGGATGAGTGATAGTTCCATGGGAGCTCAGACTCACACCAACAGTGCTCCATCTTCACCAGCAGCAGCCTCTTTTCACTTTCTATCTCAGGACCTTTTCAGATCACTGGAGTCAGGTTGGCCAGCAGGCAAGTACAGCCTACACATATGGGAGAGATAATACCCCCTGACAACCCTTAACTAATAAGCCCAGCCTCCGGCCCTGCCGATGGACATTCTGGGAGACACCCTCTTTGCCTCTTAAAGGTCTCACTGGCATGTAGCCCCAATCAACTATGATCTTTATAACACACCCTCTTATGGTCTTTTCCTCTGTCTTTATCTCACTCTTCCCTCCTATTCCCTCATGCTTTCTGGGACTTCTTCCAAATGAATTATCTTATCCTGATTCCTTGACCTTGTCTCAAAACCTTCTTTGGGAAGAACCCAGTCAAAGAGGAAAATGAAAGAAAGAGGGTAGTAAATTAATAGACCAACATTCACTTGGGAGACTTCTTGCCATTCTCTCTGGTACACAAGCTGTTGATAAAATACCTTAGCAGTATTGCAGTATTTTAACTTTTTTTCAACAATATTGAAACTTTCTTAAGAACAAGGACAATTTTTTAAAACGTATTTAATGTACTTACCTTCTGTCACTCAGAGGTAGGCACATTTGTTGATGGATTGTTTCTAGTTGAATTTGAAATTCCTATTGGGACTATCATTCAGAGTAATCTAGTTTTATCAGTGGGAAATCAGTGTCAATGACAAATGAGTTCTATTAGTTTGGG